>NC_142878.1:90111515-90263030 GCF_051225735.1 Oryctolagus cuniculus | reverse complement strand
CCTTGCCTGCATCCATTACACAAAGCTTCAGTGTTTGTTGACTTCCGAAGAGAAGCCAGAAAGCGTGGGAAGGCCACAGCTCCCAGCGCTCCCGCCTTCTGCAAACTGCCTAGTTGAAAAGGCAGCTCCCACAAGCAGGCAGACTGGGGAGTTACTATTGTCTTAGGAGGTGCTTTTCTCTAAATAGCCAGATCCCCAAGTTCACGTAAAAGGCAATTAGTATAGGTGCACGTGATGAACTGCAACAACCATGCTTTGGCGACTGTGGGGCGCTGGTTTCAGGGGACGCCCCCACATACCAAAATCTACAGATGCTCAAAAGCCTGCCGCCTGTTCGATTACAGAAATAAATTTTTTCCACATATTTTTGATCTGTGGTTGGTTGAATCCAAGGATGGGGAGTGCGAAGACACAGAGGGCTGGGGGTAGCCTATTGTGTGGTCATCAGAAAGATGACTCTCGAAAGTGAAGTGACGCCCGGCACCGCGGCTCACTTGGCTAATCCTCTGCCTGTGGTGCCGGCACCCCAGGTTCTAGTCCCGGTCGGGGCGCCAGATTCTGTCCCGGTTGCTCCTCTTCCAGTCCAGCTCTCTGCTGTGGCCCAGGAGTGCAGTGGAGGATGGCCCAAGTGCTTGGGCCCTGCACCTACATGGGAAACTGGGAGGAAGTACCCAGCTCCTGGCTTCGGATTGGCACAGCGCCAGCCGTAGTGGCCCTTAGGGGAGTGAACCAACAGAAGGAAGACCTTTCTCTCTGTCTCTTTCTCACTGTCTATAACTCTCTCTCTGCCTCTCTGTCTAACTCTGCCTGGCAAAAAAAAAAAAAAAAAAAAAAAAAAAAAGTGAAGTGAAGTGACTTGGGCAAGTGCATGGAAACTGACCAAAGCTATAAGCAACAACTTCTGGAGAATGTCTCTGGGCCACACACGCAGTGGACAATAGTTTCTCAGCCACAGAATTGATAGGTATCGATCAAATACAACCCACTATTGGTGAGCATCGACACACAACCTAGAACCTCACCTTGAGGACCTGGTTGTCTCAGGATGCTTCAAGTGCACTGTAAGGAACATCTTCAGCCACCAAAACTCACCTCCACAGGGGCACTTGCCTGTTCACCTGATCAACCCCATTTTACCAGCTCTTTGTTTATGGCAAACCTGCCTGTGGCTTGTCGTCTCCCACCCTCCCCTGGCCAGGGGGCACAGGGCATGAAGACCCAGTTTTAAGTCTCCGCCTGGAGACTTGTCCTTGGCCTCTACCCCCTCCTGCCCTGTTGCCCACTGTGGACGTTGCTGTCCCCCAGGGTCAGTGCACACGGTGTGCCAGGCTGCTTTGGATCCAGAGTCACCGGCAGGACCCGTGAGTCCACGTGTCGGAAGACTTAGTACGCTTTCGGCTTAACCTCAGGTTCCTGCAGACAAGATAGTCTTGGCCAAATCCCTTTGTTGAAATAAAATAGCAGCTGACAAGTTTTCAAGTGGGCATAACATAAAAAGGATTTTAGCACAATTTTTTTATTTGACAGATAGTTAGACAGTAAGATAGAGAGACAGAGAGAAAGGTCTTCCTTCCGTTGGTTCACCCCTCAAACGGCCGCTACAGCTGGAGCTACGCCAATCCAAAGCCAGGAGCCAGGGGCTTCTTCCTGGTCTCCCACGTGGGTGCAGGGGCCCAAGCTCTAGGGCCATCCTCCACTGCCTTGCTGGGCCACAGCAGGGAGCTGGACTGGAAGAGGAGCAACCGGGACTAGAACTCGGCGCCCATATGGGATGACCATATGGATTGACCAAGTGAGCACGGCGCCGGCCCAATTTTAGTAGGGTTTGGTAGGATACAGATCACAGATTTGTGATTTCATACAGATAATCCACAGTTAATGGTGTCTTAGAACTTCCTTATTAACCTGATACAGCTCTATGGAGCCTTGGGTGTTATGGGACGTGTCTCTAAGAGAATTATATCCTAAAGCACTGCCTATTTTGCCACTAATTTCCCTTCTGGAAAAATCTGCAGGCTAAATTTTGCCAGAGTTAATGTCGGGGGAAAAACACCCTTGTATTCTGGATACACTTGCATGTAAGCTTCTGTGGTGGTCATCAATACTGCCTGCCATTCAGCCATGCCCTGTGCTCCTTGCTAATTTTAGAGCCCTGGTGTTTTTCAGAGTGGCAATATGCCTTGCTCCTAGGGTGGTCAGTCTTAGCAAAAAGGAACAGATAGAATTAAATTTTAATTTCAAATAAGTAACAAATTATTTTATAGTATAAAATATGTCTTGAATATTAAATTGAATATAAATATTAATGTTCATGGAAAATGGAACTGAAAGATATTTACTTCTGATGTGTGTGTACATGTGTATGTGTGCATATGTCCCTGTGTATTAAAAATAGGAAGATATTTTTGATTCTCAATTCAAATTATCTAATGGTATTGTTTTCTCTATATTTGCTATTTTCTTGAGTTACTTTTGGTAATTTGATTTTTTCTAGAAGATTTTTCACTTCATGTTTTAAAATATATGGTATATAGTTATCATACTATGACTTTCAAAATTCTAGTGTATTTGTATTCCTCTTTTTTATTTTAATATTACTTGTCCTCTATTATTGCCAGGGATTTACCTTTATTCTTTACAAGAAGCCAAGTTAAAATTCTTTTGGATCATTTTTAATTGATTTTATTTTCTTAATATCTGCTTTCAAAACTTCATTATGTCTTTTCTTCCATTTTTTCCAGTTTACTACTTTTTTGTGATAATTTTTACGATCAACTATTTTGGTTTTCTATTAAATGCATATAAATAATGGATTATAATTTCCTCAAATTGGCCAGTGCCGCAGTTCACTAGGCTAATCCTCCACCTGCGGCACCGGCACACCAGGTTCTAGTCCTGGTCGGGGCGCCGGATTCTGTCCCGATTGCCCCTCTTCCAGTCCAGCTCTCTGTTGTGGCCCGGGAGTGCAGTGGAGGATGGCCCAAGTGGTTGGGTCCTGCACCTGCATGGGAGACCAGGAGGAAGCACCTGGCTCCTGGCTTTGGATCGATGCAGCGCGCCAGCCGTAGCGGCCATTTGGGGGGTGAACCAACAGAAGGAAGACCTTTCTCTCTCTCTCTCTCTCTCTCTCTCTCTAACTCTGCCTGTCAAAAAAATAAAAAAAATAAATAAATTTCCTCAAACCGATGAAAGACATTGATCTTCAGATTAAAGAACCCCAATAAATACCAAACAGGAGAAATAAAAAAGACTACAAGCTTAGATACACCAGAGCATACTTGTAGAACACCAAAGATAAAAAGAACTTAGGGGTATGGTGCTGAGGGGCAGGGGAGGGACAGATGAGTGTAAAGGGGCCACAACTGTATTTACCACTAACTCTTCCATAGGACACCGGTACCCGATAGCAGCGTTGGCAGCCAGAAAACAATCGGAAAGTATCTTCAATGTGCCGCAAACTCTCATTCAAAAACAAGGATACAATAAACACATTTTGAGGCAAATAATAGTTGAAAGAGTAGCACCAAGAGACTGGTACCAATGGACATTTAAATAATGTAATTCAAGTTGAAGGAAACTGATGCCATATTAAAGGCCAGAGATACAAGAAGGAATGAAGAAGAAAGTAGCAAATACATGTGATTATATTAACGAATATTGACTACATAAAAACAAAAACAATAGTATCTTGTGGGATTTTAAAAAAGAAAAATCGTTTTTAAAGGTTTTTTATTTATTTGAAAGGCATAGTTACACAGAGAGAGAGAGACACAGAGGTCTCCCATCTGATGATTCACTCTCCAAATGGCTGCAATGGCTGGGGCTGGGCCAGGCAGAAGGCAGGAGCCTGGAACTCCATCTGGGTCTCCCACGTGGGTGGCAGGGGCCCAAGCACTTGGGCCATCATTCACTGCTTTCCCACGCAGATTAGATTAGCAGGGAGCTGAACTGATATGAGGAGTAGCTGGGACTAGAACCTGGCACTCAGATGGGATGCCAGTGTTGCAGGCAGCAGCTCAACCCACTCCAGGAGGTGTTATTAAAATGCATGAAAACAACAGCACATAATTCAGGAATGGGAAATCGAGTTAAAATATTCTAAGGTTCTTATGTTGATGAAAGGGAAAGTATAGGTATTTGTTAACTTTGGACTTTGATAAGCAACGTGGCATGTGAAAATAACAACCTAGTAACAATAAGAATGTAAAGAAATATGTTAATTTCAAAAGAAAGGAAAGGTATAATGAGGAAAAAAATTCATTCAAAAGGAGACAGTTAAGGAAACAAAATGAAATAGCAACAAAATGAGGCAGGGTACGAAAGGCAACAAAACAGATGGAAGAGGACATAAAATACACCATAATTACAATGATTGTAAACGGGTTAAATCCTAAAGGAATAACGATGGTCAGAATGGATTTTTCAGAATTCAGCTATGTTATTTACAAAAGACACACTGAACCATCCAGTTACAGAAAAATTAAAAGAATGGGAAAGACACACCGGGCAAACAACAACCAAAAGGAATCTGTATTCTGTATTAATGGACAAGATAGTTATGCTGGCATAAGTTTTGCTGAACATAAACGAGGACATTACTAGGGCTGGCGCTGTGGCGTAGCAGGTAAAGCCGCTGCCTGCAATGCTGGCATCCCATATGGATACCAGTTCAAGACCCAGCTGCTCCACTTCCGGTCCAGCTCTCTGCTATGGCCTGGGAAAGCAGTAGAAGAAGGCCCAAATCCTTGGGCCCCTGCACTCGCATGGTGACCTGGAAGAAGCTCCTGGCTCCTGGCTTTGAATCGGCACAGCTCCACCTGTTGTGGCCATCTGGGGAATAAACCAGTGGATGGAAGACCCCTCTCTGTCTGCCTCTGCCTCTCTGTAACTCTGTCTTTCAAATAAATAAATAAATAAATCTTAAAAAAGAAAAAAGAAAGACATTGTACCCTGGGAAAGTTTTTCACCAGAAAGACACAATAAGCATGGCGAGGACTGGCGAGGACAGGAACCCCCAGGTGTCCCCACACACTGGGGCAGCAGCGTACACTGGACGGTGACTGGAACCAGCCTGGCATTACTTCCTGACGTTGTTCAATGTGCAGACATTTGGGAGATTTTCCAGATACTTTTCTCTAATGCATTTTAATTTGACTCTGTCATGGTGAAAAGACATACTTTGTATAATTTCAATTCTCTTAAACTTGCTGAAAGAATAAATTTGTTTAGATTTGTTTTATGATCCAGACTGTGATGTACTTTGGTGAATGCTTCATGTGCATTTTAAATGAATGTGTTGAGTTTTAATGTCTTATAAATGTGTTAAAGTTGGTTGATGGTATTGTTCAAGTCTGGCATATTCTTGCTTTTTTGCTTGTTTATTGGTTATTTTGATGATTGAAAGAAGACTTGAAATCTTCAACAAAAATTGTAGAATTGTTTATCTTTCTATTTTATTAATTCTTGGTTCATGTATTTTAAATAGCTTTTGTCAAAGACATAAACATTTAGGATGTGTGTTCTCTTGATAAATCAGTCTTTTTATCACTGACATATCTCCTTACCCCTGCTAAGCTGTCTCATTGGTCTGATATTAACAGGCCCAATCCAGCTTTCTTTTCTTTTTTTTTTTTTTAAGGCACAGAGCACAGAGAGAGGAGAAGCAGAAAGAGAGAGAGAGAGGTCTTCCATTCGATGGTTCACTCCCCAATTGGCCACAATGGCCAGAACTGCACTGATCTGAAGCCAGGAGCCAGGAGCTTCTTCTGGGTCTCCCATGTGGGTGCAGGGGCCCAAGGACTTGGCCCATGTTCTACTGCTTCCCCAGGCCACAGCAGAGAGCTGGATCGGAAGTGGAGCAGCCGGGACTAGAACTGGTGCCCATATGGGATGCTCTAAGCCAGGGTGTTAACCTGCTGTGCCACAGCGCTGGCCCCTCCAGCTTTCCTTTCATGCTTTCTTGGTCTTGACAGCTTTGAGGAATATTGGTCAAATATTTTTGTATGATTTCTGCGCTCTGGGTTTGTCTGCTGTCTTCCTCGCAGTTAAACCGCGCTCAAGGGTTATTACGGACGGGACCGCACACAAGTGAAGCTCCTCCTTCGTCACATCATATTAAGAAGCACACGTATCAATGTGACTTATCAATGGGGATATTAACATCGGTCATGGGATTAAAGTAAACTTTGTCCAGCTTCTTTGCTGTAAATTTTCTTATTTTGTCCTCTGTTATTTTGATGTGAGTTACTACATCCAGTTCACATACGAAGTCTGGGGAGGCAGGGTTTGCGGCGGGGTTGGGGGGATGGGTGCATTTTCTGAAGTATGCAACAACTACTTGAATTGTCTGAAACTCTTCTAAATGAAATAATTGTCATTTCTCATCCTCCTCCTGCTTTTTTAAAAAATTGCTTATTTACTGAATTTATTTGAAAGAGAGAGAAAGAGAGAGAGAGAATGTGTGTGAACGCCCATCTGCTGGTTTACTCTCCACGTGTTTATGACTGGGACTGGGCCAGGCTCTGCCCAGGAGCTGAGAACCCATCTGCGTCTCCCACGTGAGCGGCAGAGACCCAGCTAGCTGAGCCATCACCTGCTGCCTCCAGGGTGTGCATTAGCAGGAAACTTGAAAATCAGGAGCGGAGCTGGGGCTCCAACCACAGGCACAGTGATGTGGGATATGGGCATCCCAAGCAGGGTCTTTTTTTTTTTTTTTTTTGACAGGCAGAGTGGACAGTGAGAGAGAGAGACAGAGAGAAAGGTCTTCCTTTGCCGTTGGTTCACCCTCCAATGGCCACTGCGGCCAGTGTGCTGCGGCCGGCGCACCGTGCCGATCCGAAGCCAGGAGCCAGATGCTTCTCCTGGTCTCCCATGGGGTGCAGGGCCCAAGGACTTGGGCCATCCTCCACTGCACTCCCTGGCCACAGCAGAGAGCTGGCCTGGAAGAGGGGCAACTGGGACAGAATCCGGTGACCCGACTGGGACTAGAACCTGGGGTGCCGGCGCCGCAGGCGGAGGATTAGTCTAGTGAGCCGCAGCACCGGCCCCAAGCAGGGTCTTCACTGCTGCCCAAACACCAACCCCCGCTTCTATTTTAACCAGCATGTGTCTCTGCAGCGTGTCAGTGATTGGTCACTGCGCATTTGTTTTTGAGTCTGTGCACAGACTGGAAAAGAAATGTAGTGGTATTGCCTTTAGGTCTCCCAGTGATAAATCGACATGACTTTTTTTTTTTTTTAACAAAAATGAATGATTCAAAGAATCGTTAATAAAGTTGAAAGTGTCACAAAAGAATGAAAGCTGGTGGTACTTTCAAAGTGAAGAAAGAGCTGACAGTGGAAATGCTGACACCACCACTACTTGAAAGACCCCAGTAAAGCCAGGGGAAGTTAGGTAAGGTTGATTTACGGGCATACGTGAGCAAAGGGGTTGTGATAATGGATGAACATGTTCCGGAGGATGTGAGGCTGGGACAGCGTCACACATGGAGATACTTCGTGACGTTGCAGGCAAGGATAAAACGGCTGATTTAAACTAGGAGGAGGTAGGCAATTCACCAAGCCACGGTAAAGCTCCGCAGTCCATGTCGTCAGTTGCATGATGAGAAGAGAAAGGTAAGCACTGGCCCAACTATTCTTGACAAGTTGCTTTTCCTTTACAAAGAAAATACATTAATTCTCAATGTTTTTAATCACAGGTCATACTTATTATTTCTCATTGCCGTACAGATTTATAATGAAGAGGAAAAGAGTTTTTAATATTCTGAAAAAAAATTTTAAAGGTAATGAGATGACTAATTTCTCCACGGGTTATTAAAATCACTTGGCACGGTTTCTGCTTGCACAGTCATCCGTATGGCCCCATGCTGTCCTGCAAAGAGAAGGCTGCCCTGTATCACAGATACGGCTGCATTAAAACCCAACTTAGTGTTCTCTTTTCTACCTGTTCTGTTTTCTTTAAGCTTTCTCCCTCCTTTCCTATCTGCTTTTGGACTACATTAGGTTTTTTTTTTTTAACTATTCCATTTTATTTCAAGTGTTGGATTATTATTTAAATATATTTTAAAACTATCTTATTTGTTTTCAGATTTATTTATTTATTTGAAAGGCAGAGTTACAGAGAGGCAGAGGTAGAGAGAGAGAGGGGGAGAGAGAGAGAGAGAGAGAGAGAGAGAGAGAGAGAGAGAATCTTCCATCTGCTGGTTCACTCCCCAGATGACTGCAACAGCCGGAGCTGGGCCACGCCGAAGCCAGGAGACAGGAGGTTCCTCCAGGTCTCCCATGCAGGTGCAGGGGCCCAAGGACTTGGGCCATCCTCCACTGCTTTCCCAGGCCACAGCAGAGAGCTGGATCGGAAGTGGAGCAGCTGGGACTTGAATCAGCGCCCATATGGAATGCCGCCAACACAGCAGGCAGCAGTTTTACCTGCTAAGCCACAATGCCAACCCCTTTAAAACTATTTTAATGGTTTCTCAGGATATGCAAAACATCTTTCAACTAACCAGTGTACTTTCAAATAATATTATTTCATGTATAGCATAAGGATTTTGTAACCACATACGGCTGATCTGTTATTTCCACCTCTTGTGTTATGTTTGTCATATATGTTACTTTTACATATGACATGAAGCCATAACACACTGCTAATAATCTTTCTTTAGACCAAGGATTAGCAAACTATGGCTTTATATGATCCCTGAGCTAATCATGGTTTGTATATTAAAAGTCCTGAGGAGGGGATTTTGGCTTAGTGGTTGAGACCATGGACGCCCACACCCCATACTGAAGTCCGGCTTTGAGCCCCAGCTCTGCTCCTGATGGCAGCTCCTTGCTCATGTGCACCTTGGGAGGCAGCAATGATGGCCCAGGTAGTGTGGTCCCCCCTGCCATCTACATGGGAGACCTAGGATAGAGGTCCTAGCTCCTGGCTTCAGTCTGGCCCAGCCCTAGATGGGCAGGTATTCAGGAATTGAGCCAGTGGATGGAAGATTTCTGTCCGTCTGATTTAAAAAATAAATAAATAAAGTGTGGTGAAAAAAAAGAAGAGGGAGGAGCCAGCGAGGAGGGAAGGATACACAGTTTAGTGTTGAGTGAAATGTCGTTATATGGCACATGGCTGTACATAAAGAGGAACAAATCGGAAATTCTAGGACTGAAAAATACACTAACACAAATACAAAATCCAGTGGATGATCTTAACAATGGAATAAGTTGGAGAGGAATCAGTGAACTGAAACACTGAATAAATAGAAATCACCCAGTTGGAACAACACAGGAAAACCAGACTGGAAAAAAGTGAACAGAATCTCAAGGACCTGTGGGATTGTAGCAAACACTCTAATAACGCCGCTATCATTGTCGTCTCCGACACATGGGAGGTAGAGGGCAGGGGCGGAAAAGTACCCCAAGAAGTAACGGCTGAAATCTTGCCAAATTTGGCAAAAGAAAACCATTCGGGTTCAAGATCTGAGCCAAAGTGAAGCAGAATCAACCCACGTCGACCCACCGCAAGATGAATTACAGCCGGACTTCCGACAACTAAAGACAGAGTGGGGAGCAATGAAACCAGCAAGAGAAGTGGGACGCCCTACCTGCTGGGGGGGAGACCATCCCCACCACGGCGCGTTTCTCAGCACAAACCACGCGGCCAGAAGGAAGCGGCACAACTTCTCTTCAAGTCCTGAAAGAAAAGAGCTATGGACCCGGAACCTCTCGTCAGTGAGAATGCCCTGCAGGAAAGGGGGAATCCAGGCATGGCATTAGTCTACTGGCTCTAGAAAAAAACGGCTAAATGCAATTCCCCATACAGAAAGGAAATGGTAAAAGAAGGACCCTGGGAACACTAGAAAGAAAGAAAAGAAGATTATAAGCAAAAATATGAGTAAAAACAATGGATATTCCTCTCCCTCCTGAGCTTTCTAAATTGTATTTGACAACTGAAACAAAAACGTGTCTGATGTGAGATAAACACGCAATTATCACAAGACCCAACAATTACACTCCTGGGCATTTTTTTCTAAAGAAACAGGAACTCATGCTCACACAAAGCCCTGTGCACAAATGTTTACAGCAGCTTGATGGACAAGGCCCCAGACTGGAAACTGCCCCTATGTATGTCCTTAAACAGATGCAGGCTCTAACAACCGTGGTTCATGGCAACGTGGGACACTCCGCAAGAGAAAGGAACGAACTGTCGATGCACTCTACGGCCTGGGTGACCCTCGGGAGAATCGGGCTGAATGGAAGAGCCAATCCGAAAAAGCGAATCACTGTACCACTTACATAACAGAGCTGAAATGACAAAATTGTGGAAATGGAGGGAAGGGGGCGTGGGTTGCTGGGGAGTGGGTGTGGCCATCGAAGGACAATAGGAATCCTTGTGGTGACACAGATGCTCTGGGTCTTGGCTGTACCGTTATTCTGTAGAGTTTTGCTACAGAATATTTTGCTCTGTGTTATTTTTCAATACCTTCATATGAATCATCTCAAAATCAAATGTTTAATTTTTAAAAAGGCTACCAACAAGAGGGTGAAATGCCAAGCCACAGAGTAGAAAAAAATTATTTGCAACACATACAACCTATAAAAGATTAATATCCGGAGTATATAGATAATTCCTATATGTCACTAAAAAATGCAATAAAGAAGTGGTTAAAGACAAATTATTTTAGAAAAGAGGATACTCAAATGATAAAAACACATATAAAAAGCACTTAACTCTAGTGGTTATCAGGTGAAAAGGATTAAACTCATGAAGAGAGAACACAATAGATTCTTCAGGATGGCTGAAATTTTAAAAAACGGAAATACCAAGTGTTAACAAAATGAATGTCCTGGATCTTTCACATACCACTAGTGGGAAAATCAATCAATATAACCAGTGTGGAAAATCATTCGGTAGTGTCTATGAAATCCAAGCATATGTGTCTCCTATGACTAAGCAGTTTCGCTCTTTGACATGTATCCAATATAAATGCACATACAGAGGGCATTAAAAGACGTGTACAAGAATGTCCATAGTTATATTACTCCTAATATCCTTATAGTCTAAACCGCTGAAATTCTAATCAAAGAATGGATACAAAATTAGGGCACGTCCATACACAATCACCCACATGTATTTATCCATGATGCATTGCTCGCTCTCCCTACCCATCAACCAGTCCTCAGGACGATGCCTCCAAAACGTCCCCTGGATTTGTTCACTTCTCTTTCTCCCCACTTGGATCCGCATCCTTTCTCTCACGGCTTACTGCAATAGCTGGTAGCTGGCATCTTGCTTCTCCTCACGCGGCCCTAGGGTTCACTAACTGCAAAGCAGTCCGATGGTCCTACTCAAACACACACCGGATCACCTCCTCCTCTTGTTTAGACTTTCTGGTGGGTTCTCATGCAGTTAGGATCGCACCTAACTCCTCGCCATGGTTTGGAGGGCTGCCGTGCTGGTTCTGAGATAATCGAGGATGTTTAAAAAGAAAGATCTTAGCGAACACGGAGTAGTTTACGTGAGGTGAGCTTCTTTCTCTCCCGCGTGGTCCCGAGTTGGCAGGACAGCTGTGTCGGACGCAACGTGGACTTCCGTCTCTGGCTCCAAAGCGCCTGCGCAGCTCAGACTCTCACAACTGCATCTCAGCTCGTCAGGGCAAGGAAAAAAAAACGTAAGGGGGCCGGCGCCGCGGCTCACTAGGCTAATCCTCCGCCTTGCGGCGCCGGCACACCGGGTTCTAGTCCCGGTCGGGGCGCTGGATTCTGTCCCGGCTGCCCCTCTTCCAGGCCAGCTCTCTGTTGTGGCCCGGGAGTGCAGTGGAGGATGGCCCAAGTCCTTGGGCCCTGCACCCCATGGGAGACCAGGAGAAGCACCTGGCTCCTGCCATCGGAGCAGCGCGGTGCGCCGGCTGTAGCGCGCCGGCCACGGTGGCCATTGGAGGGTGGACCAACGGCAAAGGAAGACCTTTCTCTCTGTCTCTCTCTCCCTCACTGTCCACTCTGCCTGTCAAAAAAAAAAAAAAAAAAAAAAAAAACGAAAGGGAGAGGACAAAGGAGAATTTGTCCCTTTTAAGGGCACAGCCCACAACTTCCTGTCTTCATTTCCACTTGCAGCTCATGGTCCAGCAGCTGGTCATACGGCACCACCGGCTACCAGGAAGCCTGGGCAACATCGTCGCTGGTCAGGCTGACCGTGCCCACCACTGCACTGTCCCGGGAGATGCGACCGAGGACACCCCCGCAGCCTCTGCTCCCGCCTGCTTCCTGCGGTCCGCCTTCCCGGCCTCGGCTCCTCCTCGGCTCCTGGTCTGGCCTTCTTGCTGATTGCCTCCTCAGTCCTCAGAGCCTTTCTCCCTGTCCTGTTCTATGTCCAGAATGTTCTTCTCTAGATCTTTTCATGCATGACTCCTTCTTATCACGCGGACCTCAGCTCACGCCTCCTGTGGCTTCTGAGACATTCTCTGGCTCTGCCCTTCTGAGCGAGTCAGCTCCGTCAGATCACTCTCCATCCCCTATTGCGTTGTTGCTGGCGTTTTATCATTAGCTTATATCCTCATTTTTTCTTCCTGCTTATCATCTGGGTCTCCTGCTGGACTGACTATGAGCACTCTGCGAGCAGGAGTGTGATCTGACTTATTCTCTGTTGGATCCACCGTCTAAAGGCTACCTTGGGTAAGTAAGCATTCACCCCGTGTTTGTTGAACAGAGAAACTAATTTAGCCCAAACCCCTCATCTGATACAGGAAGGCTGAGGGCCAGAGGAGGGCTGTGGATTGCCCCCAGATCCCCAGGTTAGTGCTTTTCTGTAACGCCCTGTTTTGTCCTGCCTCTTCTTTGAAGTTGCCTTCTATTCATCTTACCCCTCAGCAAAGTGCCTATGGCACTCAAGTATGACAGCCATCTGGTGTTTAGTCTATGCTACTTTGTATTCTTACGTATCCTTTATTACATATACAAGCGGCTATCTTGTTTCCCCCAACCAAGCTGCCAGCTCCCTGAAAATAGCCACCGTCTAACATACACGCACACACACACACACCAGTATGTATTTGACAAACCACACTGAAGTTCCTTTATTCAGTGAGGGTGAAGCCCGGGATGATTAGAACTCTGATCTTGTCCTATAACTGAGGCTAAAAGCCGGCTACCAGAAGGCTAGATTTGGTATTTGGGGCAGGACGGGGAGGTCATTTTTGTGTGTCCTCAGCGAGACATCGAGGCCGGAGCCCTTACCTGCAGCTGGAGTCTTACGTGGTTCATCAAACTTATGCAGACGGGCTGCTCTGGGTATCACGGGCGGGTTCTGAAAGGTGATCCTCGCCGTGGGGGGAATCAAGCCTCGTTCTAGCATACTTAAAATCCCTAAAAAGGAAGGTGAGCAGCATATGAGTTTAACTCCAAGCAATTCCACAAAGCATGAGCTCTATAAATTTTGCAAGAGAAGCTCACTCCAGTCATCCTCTCACTTGCAAGGGTACACCTAGTTCCTTAATCCTTTGCATGAAAAAAAAATGGCTACAGTGCACGTTCATTTAAGCTTAATAGTCTAACCCAAGGAAAAGAAAATGTCATTTCCAATATCCATAATCTGAAATAAAATTGCACGAAGGTAATTTCATTTTAAGGTAGAAATATAATTTCAAGGCAAACTAAAACTTCTTTATACTTATGACACTTTCAATCATTGGGAATATTGTTATTCCTTTTTAAATTCAGAGAAATCAGCCACATATTCTTAATAACTAAGGAGATGATTTGTTCTGAAAGAAACAAAATCTGTGTGCTTGAAACCATGCCCTAGGGCCAGCGCTGTGGCACAGCGGGTGAAGCAGCCGCCTGAAGCGCCGGCATCCCATATGGGCACCGCTTCCAGTCCTGGCTACTCCACTTCCGATCCAGCTCTCTGCTATTGTTAGGTAGGAAGTCAGATATGAGCTTATGTGTGTGTGACATAAAGGCCTAAAGACTTGACATCTAGGTCCAGCATATGCATCTCAAAGTCATCCCGATAACGTTTTAGGGGTAGCCCAGTATTTGCATCCTGCCCTGCCCCCTTCTTCCTGATAACCTGCCAGGTGGGGATCCCTGCCCCTTCTGCCAGATAATCTTCCAGATGCAGCCCAGCATCTGCACTTCAAACGCACCCAGCCCCTTCTACCCGATAACCATCCTTCCTCTAAGGCTCCTCTAAGGCAGGGCGGAGCCAGCCAGGCCTCCTCCTGTCTGACCTTCAGAGGGAAAACTCAGATAGGAGTTTTTAGTATTTACATCCATAAAGTCTTTCGTTTCAGGAGGAGATGTGTGAAGACAAAGACCCATCTCCTTAAAAACCCCTGGCCTCAACCAGACTGTGCGCTCAGTCCTCTGCCTCTCTGCTGAGCCACCCCTCTGCTGAGCCACCCGCCTGGCCTGGCCAGGTGTATTCTCTCCACTCAACCATGTAACCCCGCTCTCCCCCAGTCTGAGCGACTGGGCACTCTCTCTCAGGTTCTGTCTGGAGAGGTGCCCATCCGTTCTTAGGGATGTCCCTTCCCTAATAAACCTTGCTATTTTGCTTTCCACTACTCTCTGTCTCACGCCTGAATTCTTTCTTGCACGAAGACAAGAACCCTGCCATTCACTGGTAACACTATGGCCTGGAAAAGCAGTGGAGGATGGCCCAAGTCCTTGGGCCCCTGAACCTGTATGGGAGACCTGGAGGAACCTCCTGGTTCCTGGCTTCGGATTGGCGCAGCTCCAGCCGTTGTGGCCAATTGGGGAGTGAACCATTGGAGGGAAGACCTCTCTCTCTGTCTCTCCTTCTCTCTCTGTGTAACTCTGACTTTCAAATAAATAAATATTTAAAAAAAAGGTCACAACCTGTAGGCCCAAGGATCTTAGGCTCTTTGGAGGACCTCTAGAGGGGAGGGATTTACCCTTTAGTCTTTGTCTACCTGGACCACAGGGACCACAGGGTTCCTTGAGTTCCTAACCCTGGGAGAACACATAATAGAGGATTTCAACAGTGGAATCTGACTCTTGTGAAAACTTCAGCCAAACAACCATAAGGTGGTGAATTAACATTCTTGCCACACCAATGTAAACAAGCAGGCCAAACCCAATGAGACCAGGGGGGATTTATTTGGATCAAAAGGAGAGAAGACTATAGGAAAACTAGGTAGAGAGGAGTAAAGAGGGTCACGCTTAGGACATTCAGGCCTTAGTCATCTGCTCCCCTAGTCCTTCATCTGTCTATTCGTTCAGCCCCATGTTAAACGTCCACAAAGTGCTGGATATGGTTTAAGGCACCGGGAACATTAAAAACCAGAAATTCGCTGGTTCTACAAGACGAGAATTTAGACTAAGATATGCATAGTGTAAATGCTAATTATATTCATTCTAGCTTCATATTTCTGCATAATAGTAAATTAAAATAAATGTTTATTTAACTTTTACTTATTTTGAAAGAGACAGAGAGAGAAGCTTCCATCTGCTGATTCCCCAAATGCTCACAACAGATGGGGCTGGGCCAGGCCCAGCCAAGAGCTCAAAATTCCATCTGCACTTCTCACATGGGTGGCAGGGACCCAAGTACTTGAGCCATCACCTGCTGCCCCCCAAGATGCACAATAACAGGAAGCTGGATTGAAAGTGGAGGAGCTGGAATTTGAACCAGGCAGTCCGATATGGAACGTGGGTGTCCCAAGCGGCAACTTAACCGCTCTGCTAAATGCCTGTCGCAAACTAAATGTTTTCACAGCGCTATTCGAATAGCCTCAGAAAGATCTCTCAGAAGCTTCATAAATTCTAACAGGAGCACATAAACACAACGATACTTTTAAGACACAACACCAATGCTGAAATCAGTCCGAAGCTCAGAGAACGTTGGACTCCAGGCGTGGGAGGGACGTGGGGTCACCTGGCACAACCTTCTGAGGGCTCGGGGAGGAAACTCAGAGTGAGGACCTGAGTCAGCCATGGGTGGCTGAGCCAGAGTTCAGACTCAGGTCAAACCCCCACCCCAGCGCGGTGCTCTCTGCTTCCTCTCCCAAGCACGCTCAGCAGCTCCCAAGCCACCAACCCTTGCTGGCGTCCTTTTGCAAGACCGGCACGGGGGTGAAGTAGGGATCCATGCGGTGAGAAGACGGCAGAACGGTGAGGCTGGAGATGGTGGACCCTTTCACCAGCTTCTGAACCTTCACCTGCGTGATCAAGCATTTGTTTTCAGCACACGTGTTCGCCTTCACAATGAACACAGTTTTCTCTTGTAAACAATAAATAAGATTATGAACAGTTTCATTAAGTTTTAATAAAGTAGCAATATCGGCTCCAATTTTATTGCTCATGAGTACCCTGTGCTATTGTCTACTGTCAGGATTTTGTGTAATTTAAAATAGTTAATTAAATCCAATTAACATGTTGTGATTTCCACCATGCAAAGTCAGTACAGTAGTTAATAAGGGAACTATTAAGATTTTGTTCAATTTTAATGACTACAATATAAAAGTGCTAAATCTTGACGGAGGAGGTTTTGAATACAGCAAAGTTTGGTACAGGCGAATTTCCCAGGAAACAAATATTAGAGTTTTGAGGGTGAAAAAATAAATTGGGATAATTTACAGATACCTATCAGCCAGTATAAACAGGTTAAAGGTGAACTTGAAGTACACTCCTCTACTGATCTCGGAAACACTTAAAGACACAATATCTAGATCAGTTACAGTAGATAATTACTTTTCCTACAGTCATAGAATGCCTTTATTAAAGTTATGAAATATGAATTGCTTCTATTAAATGCTTTCTAG
Organism: Oryctolagus cuniculus; assembly: GCF_051225735.1. Taxonomy (NCBI): domain Eukaryota; kingdom Metazoa; phylum Chordata; class Mammalia; order Lagomorpha; family Leporidae; genus Oryctolagus; species Oryctolagus cuniculus. Next base: position 90,246,262 of record NC_142878.1, on the reverse strand, counting down.
ATTTTAAAGATGATACGCACTGCATATAAATCACATTTAATTGAATAGCCCAAGAACACTATTTTTACCTTTGTTATAGGAGATTATAAATTACCTGGGCCCTCTCAGCAGGGTAAATGCTGCTTTTTGGTATTTATAGACTGATTTAAATGTTCAAGTCATTTTCCCAACATTAATTAATTTGCATGACTTCCAAGGGAACTAGGTAATGGTTTGCTACTTAACTCATAAAGAACTCGAGACAGAAAGGTTAGATTTGTTTCAGGTCACACAGTGCGCTACATGTACACAGACTTCGGTTTTGAAACTAATCTGATGGTACACACACAGGATTTACCACTGCACCCAGTTGTACCACACCTTGCTGCCCAGTAGGGTCAAGGTGACCTTTGAGAAAAACAAAAGGAACATCTCAACCCTGGGTGTGGGGTGGGGAGTCACCTTATGAAATCAGCCTCCGCTGGCTGAGAATCTCTGTGTGAACCGTCTTAGCCACCCACCCCACCACCACCAGGAGGTGACAAAGAAAGGAAACTAAAGCAGCCATCGCTCCATGGATGCCAAAGCCTTCGATGACGCTCAGTAAACAAACACATCGAAATCGTATTACTTTTCAACATCTCCTTTTTTTTTTCAAGATTTTTATTACTTACTTGAGAGAGAGAATTACAGAGACAGACAGACAGACAGGAAGGTCTTCTATCTGCTGGTTCATTCCCCAGATGGCTGCAACAGCTGGAGCTGAGCCGATCCCAAGCCAGGAACCTGGAGCTTCTTCCAGGTCTCCCATGCAGGTGCCAGGACCCAAGCACTTGGGCATCTTTCATTGCTTTCCCAGGCCATAGCAGAGAGCTGGATCAGAAGAGGAGCAGCCGGGACTCGAACTGGTGTCCAAATGGGATGCCGGCGCCGCAGGCTGAGGTTTAGTCCTCTACACCAGAGCGGCAGCCCCTGGACATTTCTTTTATTTATTTATTTTTTAATAAGACTTATTAATTTGTTTGAAGGCAGAGTGATACTGAGAGGGAGACAGAGAGAGATCTTCCATCCGCTGGCTCACTTCCCCAAACATCTACAACAGCCAGGGCTGCTCTAGACCAAAGCTAGGAGCCTGCAGAGGCCTAAGTACTTGAGTCCTCACCTGCCGCGCCCCAGAGTGCACATTAGCAGGAAGCTGCATGGAAAGCAGAGGAGCCAGGACCCAAACCAGGAACCAGGCACGCCGCTCTGGGATGCAGGTGTGCCAATGCAATGTTTCCTCCCAGGTAAGTCAGAAGGGAAAGAGAAGATGCTATTGGCTATCGATGAGCAGAAGAGACGCATGCGCAGGTGCTGCCCAGTCTTGCCAGCCTCCCTCGGTCTGCCTTTTTTTTTTTTTTTTTTTTTGACAGGCAGAGTGGACAGTGAGAGAGAGAAAGGTCTTCCTTTTGCCGTTGATCCACCCTCCAATGGCCAGCGCTCTGCGGCCAGCACGCTGCAGCTGGCGCACCGCGCTGATCGGATGGCAGGAGCCAGGTACTTCTCCTGGTCTCCCATGGGGTGCAGGGCCCAAGCACTTGGGCCATCCTCCACTGCACTCCCTGGCCACAGCAGAGAGCTGGCCTGGAAGAGGGGCAACCGGGATAGAATCTGGCGCCCCGACCCGGGACTAGAACCCGGTGTGCCGGCGCCGTGCCTAGTGAGCCGCGGCACCGGCCTGGGTCTGCTCTTACCCCCAGCCCTCTTCCTCTCTCCTCAACCCCACACGGTGGTAGCTCCAGGGTCTCGCCGCCATCAGGGAGGCTGAGATGATCACCGCGAGGCCTGTACTGCAGGGATGGCATGCACGAGGCCAAAGACTGCCCGCATCGGAGCCGGCAGGGGCTCCACGCCTCTGACTGATATCAGAGTCGGCCAGGCAAAGGCAGATTGGGAGAAGTAATTCGACTTAAATAAAATCGTCAAGCACTGTGGTGACGCAACATGTGGGTTTGGCCGTTTGGTGACATGGAACGTAATTTATCTGGATTTTCTGAAAGCCTTTGACAAAGAGCACCTGCCAACCTGCTCTTGAAACTGAAAAGTAGCAGGGTCCAACATAAAACAGCACACAGAGGAGGACGCGTGGGGACGGCCCGAGGCAGGAGCGTTCAGCACATTCCTAACAAGACTCTAATTCTTGGAGTTGCATCAGCCTACACAATGTCACTGACCCAACGACTGTGGTGAGGAGTGTGTGTGTGCCTGTGCATGTGGGGGCGGGGGAGGTGGGCATTGAGGGGAGTGTTACAGTTCACAGACGGAAAATAAATCCACCGGACGGTGTCGCTGGATCTGAACCATCCGCCCACACCTCTCCGTGGTGAGATAACAACCTCTGCACACCCTTGGTCAGAGCGAGCAGGCATCTGACGCCCTTCAGCATTTACTGAGCATTTATTATCTAACACTAACTTTAACACGATGAGCGTTAAATTTCACGAGCAGTGGGAGTGCAGAAGAGGGAGTCATTAACTCTGCCTGCTGGTGTTGCACAACGCTTCGCCGAGACTCAGCCCTGATCTCTACTGGAACCACTCAGGGAGCTGTTGAAAACACTGCTGCCTGGGCCCCAGCCTTGGGCAATTAAATCTGAATGGCTGGGCTGGGGCCTGGGCTTCGGCGTTTCTATAAAGCTTCCCAGGTGATTCTCCTGTGCAGCCAAGGTTGCTACTTAAATTGCATCTTTAAGGAAGCATTGAAATGTAGCAAGCGGAGAAGAGGATGCAGTTATAGGTACAAAGAATGGTGGGGTGGGGGTACGGAACAGCTCCACCTGCACAGCAACACAAGAAGGAGTCCCAAAGGGAAGGCGTTCTCACCTGGCTGGGGTAAAGGGAGTGTGTATCAGAGGCCAAGGGGATGAGACTGGAGAGGGAGTTTGAGATGTAGGCAAATGAGAAGCCGGCTGACTGCCTGACAAGTTCAATCATCGCACGCTCTGGCTGCGCAAGGCACACTCTTCACTGTGTTTGACTCAGGAGCCATGCTTTGTGGTGTCTGTTGTGTAATGTGAAATACCGTGAATAAAGTCATCTGAAATACTGGATGATAAATCGGACAATGTCCTTTATTTCTGACCCCTCATTTCTATTCGCAAAACTGTAACTCAGAGCTTTTTCACTTTGAGCCTCAACCCTCTATGATAGTTTAATTTTTTTTTTAAATTACAAACATAGGGGTCAGCCCTGTGGCACAGTGTGTTAACACCTGGCCTGCATCGCCAGCATTCCATATGGGTGCTGGGTCGAGTCCTGGCTGCTCCGCTTCCAATCCAGCTCCCTGCTAATGCATCTGGGAAAGCAGAAGAGGATGGCCCTGGTCCTTGGGCCCCTGCACCCATGTGGGAGACCCAGAAGATGCTCCTGGCTCCTGGCTTCTGATTGGCTCAGCTCCAGCCAGTGCGGCCATCTAGGGAGTGAACCAGCGGATGGAAGACCTCTCTCTCTGCCTCTCTCTTTAACTCAGTCCTTCAAATAAAATGAGTCTTTAAAAAAGAAGGTTACAAACATATACCTGTAAACTTACAGAAGAAAACACTATTCATATTCCTGATGGCCAGAATGAAACATTATTCTTGGCATATTTGCTTCCCGTGTTTTCAAAAAGAAAACCCTATCTATTTTATTATTCTGGTAAAGATGACAGATGTTCATTATAAAGATTCCATTCAATGCCAAAACACACGAAGATGAAAGTTTAAGAAGTCAAATATTATTAGATAACCCAACATCTCCAATATCTTTAGAATGACTGATACATCACTTTATAAAAATGGGATTACAGGGGCCTGTGCTGTGGCATAGTAGATTAAGCCTCTGTCTGCAGTGCCAGCAAGCCTTATGGGCACTGGTTCGTGTCCTGGCTGCTCCTTTTCCAATCTAGCTCTCTGCTATGGCCTGGGAAAGCAGTAGAAGACGGCCCAGTTGCTTGGGCCCCTGCACCCACAGAAGCCGGGAGAAGCTCCTGGCTCCTGGCTTTGGATCAGCCCAGCTCCAGCTGCTGTGGCCATTTGGAGAGTGAACCAGGCAGTAGAAGACCTCTCACTCTCTCTCTCTGTCTCTCCCTCTCTCTCTCTCTGTAATGCTGCCTCTCAAATAAATAAATCTTTAAGAAACTAGGATTGCATTATTTTTTTTTTTGACAGGCAGAGTTTAGGCAGAGAGAGAAACAGAGAGAAAGGTCTTCCTTCTGTTGGTTCACTCCCCAAATGGCTGCTACAGCCGGCACGCTGCGCTGATCCGAAGTCAGGAGCCAGGTGCTTCCTCCTGGTCTCCCATGCGGGTGCAGGGCCCAAGCACTTGGGCCATCCTCCACTGCCTTCCTGGGCCACAGCAGAGAGCTGGCCTGGAAGAAGAGCAACCGGGACAGAATCCGGTGCCCCAACCGGGACTAGAACCCAGGGTGCCAGCACCGCAGGCGGAGGATTAGCCTAGTGAGCCGCGGAGCCGGCTAGGATTGCATTATTGAATGTAATTTGACATGAATTAATAGGAGGAAAAAAGGCCAAATTAAACCCAACAAACTACTAAACCACAAATAAGTTGTTTGTTTTTTAACCACCAAAATTCTTCTGGGTTAAAAAAGATTTCTCTGCAAGGGCTGGAGAATGTTTTCCTGAAGGGCTAGGTAGTGAGCATTTGAGGGGTGTGGACTCTGCTGAGGCCCGAGTGCAAGCATAAGCAAAGCGAAAACAAACGGATGAAGCCGTGTGCTGTGGTCCGGGTGTCCGTGCTCCCTAAGACTCACAGATGATATCAGGAGGTGAAGGCTTTGGGAGAGATCAGGTCACCAAGGCTGAGACGGTTTCCTAGGAGAGAAGTCCCAGAGAGCAGCCTTGGCCCTTCCGCTGTGAGAGAACACAGCGAGAAGGTGCCACCTGTGACCACCAGAAGGCAGGTGCTCACCACACGCGGAATCCACCACGGCCTTGATCTTGGACTCCCCGGACTGAAAAACTATGAGAAATAAATCTCCTTGTGTGAAAGCCACCTTGTTTATGGCGTTTGTTATGGCAACAGAAACGGACTGATACACTGTGTTCACTGAAACTTCAATTACAAAAAAGGGTGGCCAATTCTTAGGCTGTATGTTATGGACCCCTGCACCCATGTGGGAGACCTGGAAGAAGCTCCTGGTTCCTGGCTTCAGATCGGCGCAGCTCTGGCTATTGCGGCCACTTGGGGAGTGAACCAGCGGATGGAAGACCTCTCTCTCTCTCTCTGCCTCTCCGTCACTCTGCCTTTCAAATAAGTGATTTAAAAAAAAAAAAAAAGTTTTATTTATTGGGAAAGCAGAGTGACAGAGAGGGAAGGAAGACAGAGAGAAAGGGATCTTCCATCCGCTGGTTCACTCCCCAAATGACCACAATAGCCAGGGCTGATACAGACCTAACCCGAGAACCTGGAACTCTATCCTTGTCTCCAAAAGGACAGCAGGGGCCCAAGCACTTGGGCCATCTTCTGCTGCTTTCCCAGGTGCATTAGCAGGGAGCTGGATCAGAAGTGGAGCAGCCGAGACTTGAACTGGTACTTTTCTAGGGGATGCCTGCATCACAGGCTGTGGCTTAACCCACTGAGCCACAATGCCGGCCCCAGGGACATCGGAACTCTCCTGCTACTCCCATCTTCTGCCCCTTCCCTCCCAACTTTTGGTTATTCTTTTTACATAGTCCTGATTAATAGTTCCATAAATACACACTCGCCAATAGGCTGGCTTTGGTTCTCAAACTGCTCTTTACAACAAGTGTTCATGGGACTTAGCTTCCCCGAACCTCTGTGCCTGGGGTCATCCTTTCTTTTTTCTTTTTTTTTTTTTTTTGAAAGATTTTATTTATTTGTTTGAGAGGTAGAGTTACAGAGAGAGAGAAGGACAGAGAGAGAGGTCTTCCACCCGCTGGTTCACTCTCCAGATGGCCGCAATGGCCAGAGCTGAGCCGATCTGAAGCCAGGAGCCGGGAGCTTCTTCCAGATTTCCCTTGTGCGTGTGGGGACCGAAGGACATGGGCCATCTTCCACTGCTTTCCTAGGCCATAGCAGAGAGCTGGATGGGGAGTGGAGCAGCTGGAGTGCCAACCATTGCCCACATGGGATGCCAGTGCTACAGATGGCAGGCTTACCCGCTATGCCACAGCACTGGCCTGGGGTCATCCTTTCCATTCTCAAGGCTTTGTAGACATTACACCATTGTCTTCTCCTCAGACGAGGCTTGTTGTTGCGAAATCTGATGCTAGTCTAAATTTTTAAACCTTGAAGGTTATTTGCTTTCTTACTGACTGGGTGTCTGATACATTCTTTATCTCTGAAATTCAAGTATATAACTAGGAGAGACTTCTGTTCCCAAGTCTAAATCAAACTCTTGCTGGATGCAGTGTTGTCTTTCCACTGGCCGATTCAGTTCTTTCTTCAGGAAAGTTTTCTTAGGTTTTGTCACTGGAAAGATCTTTTCACGTGTCGGGGTCTGTGAGGGACACCAGACATCCGTAAACACTGGTTCCTCTTTATCTTTCATATCATGATAACAAACTATTCGGTTTCTCCTGTTCCTTTTCAAACAGGACATCTCCGTGTTAGCTGGGAACACGGCTTTATCTGGGAACACAGCTATCCACGCACAGATTACACTTCCCAGGATCGCCTGGGAAATGTGGTCACGGGACTGAATGTGGGGCAGTAAGAGGCAGGCACAGCTGGCCCTGGCTGTCCTTACCCTTCCTACGGACTGAATGCGAGGGTGGAGGGGAGCAAGCTTCCTGCCTGAGAATGACTGCCCTGGCATCCCTGGGATGAGGAGACGGCGGTGCTTCAAGATGGAAAGAACCACATTCTGGATGACTGAGGTTAACAGAGCGTCCTGCCAATCGGAGACTTCTCACCTGGGGACTGTTTTGCGACTGGGATAAGCCCCTTCAAGTGTGTGTGTGTGTGTATGTATATATATATATATATATATATATATATATATATATAAAGATTTATTTAGTTATTTGAAAGGCAGAGTTAAAGAGAGATGGAGAGAAAGAGAGAGAGAGGTCTTCCATCTGCAGGTTCACTCCCCAAATGGCCACAACAGCCAGAGCTGAGCCAGACCAAAGCCAAGAGCCAGGAGCCCCATCCAGGTCTTCCACGTGGCCACAGGCCACTACATCTTTGGATCTGTGACAGCAGTTTATTTATTTATTTATTTTTGACAGGCAGAATTAGACAGTGAGAGAGAGAGAGACAGAGAGAAAGGTCTTCCTATTTCCGTTGGTTCACCCCCCAAGTGGCTGCTACGGCTGGCACGCTGCGCTGATCCGAAGCCAGGAGCCAGGTGCCTCCTCCTGGTCTCCCATGCAGGTGCAGGGCCCAAGCACTTGGGCCATCCTCCACTGCCTTCCTGGGCCACAGCAGAGAGCTGGACTGGAAGAGGAGCAACCGGAAGAGGAGCAACCGGGACTAGAACCTGGTGTGCCGATGCCGCAGGCGGAGGATTAGCCTACTGAGCCATGGCACCAGCCTGTGACAGCAGTTTAACCTGTACCAAATTACTCTGCCTCTCTACTAGCTTGATTTCCTTTGTCTCCTTCCTCTGCACACACTGTGTGCACAGTGCTTTCCCCATGTCAGTGTTTCTATACACGGCACTGTCTGTTCCGTTCTATTTATGCTTTATTTATTAGTTCCATAAAGTATTTTGTATTCGACTCTGCTTCCTCATGTCTGCAATCCCCCTCTTTATCTCATTCTGCTCTTCTGTCCTCCCGAGTGAGCTCTAGTTTCACATAATTTATGTTCTTATCAAGCTGTGCTATAATATGAAGAAATTGCAAGAAAAATTCCTTCTGTTCCTTAAGTTTTTTTTTTAATTCTGTTGCTTGCAGTCCCTGAGTCTCCCTGCTCCCCCAGGGAAGTCGCGACATGGAGAAAATGCAGTGGTCCTGGGCACTCAGCACGGTGACCACATCATTTCTTTTCTCCTGGTGCATCCTGGGGTAGCTCTGGCCAGGCATTCGGCCCCTCCTGGTCCCTGGCACCAGTCAGCTTTCTCTCCAGATTTTTCTCTCACATTTTCCACATGGGAGAACTGGGTTTTCTGTTTTCTCCAGCTTTCTGCTGCCTGTAGGCTGGACTGGGGGAGCCTCCACTCAGCAGGTGTCTGTGAAAGTATTTAGGCTCTCTTCCCTCTGCTGACCTTGTGAAAACGTGGCTCTCTCTACTTCCTGAGGAGGGGATCAGCCCTCCCAAGCCTGCCCCTAGGGTCCTTAGGACATCTGGGTGGAGTCCTGCGGATTGCACTTCTCTGGGGAGGAATGAGGCCCATCAATTCCTGTCCAGTATCACCGTTTTCGTCTAAACCTCCTTACTCAAGAAGACTTACTCCCCAGACTTTGTAGTCTGCCTGAGAAGCCCAGTAATCTGATGATTTGTGAGAACTTCTCAGGGGTAGGGAGAGATCAGGATAGGAGCCATGCTGCACCTGTCTGTTCTGCCCCTTAAATCTTCTGCCTGGTGAATTTTTTAAAATTGTGCACAGCCTGCACAACCAGATTGAGCAACACTGCCCCAAGCTTCCTTTCAACAGTGTGGATGGGGCAACTAGAGACCAGGAAGGGAAAATAACTAGGGCACCCACACAGCTTCTAAGACGGGACTTAGAATGAGGGACACTACGTTTCCCAGCCTCCCTCACGGTGTCACGTGGCTTTGGGACAGGGTTCTGGCCGAGGGGTAGAGGAACCACAGTGACTCCCCTGGGGTGAATACAGACATGATGGTGGGGACTGAGCAGTCATCCTAGATCACATTTTGGAAAATGGCCTGCTCAGAGAACAGTGAGACGGAAGGTGTGCACGCACCTGCCACTGTGGGGCGTGCACCTGACGCTATAGTGCTGCCATATTAGCCACAAACCGCCATTCAAATTGTCACATGAAGGAACATTAACCTTGGTCGTGTTTGACTGACTGTTACTGTCACATTCGCTGAACTCATATCATAAATGACAGAGGGTGTATTTACAGATTTAAGTAGTGCTTCTCTGATCTCAGCATTAAATACATCTTTAATTGGCTCCGAATGACAAACATGAAATTTTGTTTCCTTTTTTTAAATTTGATGACACCCACATTCTTGCAAACCTTGTGCATACTTTATTATTGCTATTTTATATCCTGGTATTTTGAATTTATATAATCTCATCACACAGAAGACTCGGCATTGCTATCCTTCCATAAGGCTACTGTAACAAATCAACAATATATGGTGATACTTTTTTCTCACACTAAAAACTATTATTTTTCCACACACACACACTTTACTGACATGTAACATTTTTCCTTAGGAGGTACAAATGGCCAGGTCACCACGCGAGGAGCAGGATGGATTTTCACATGTGAACAACGTGAGGCACCATCTTCCAAACAAGAGGCAGGGCATGACAAGCACCCTGGAAGGCCCTCTCCAGTCCCTGCCCTCACCCACAGGTGCCCACCAGTCTGGATTCTGTCCATTGCTTTCCTGCTTTTCCACTTTACGTAAATGGGCTACTGCAGTTTATACTCTTTTACATCTGGCTGTTTTCTTTCAAGATTGGTTTCTATCAGACTCCCTATGTTGTTGTTACAGCAGCAGGTTCACATGATGAACTTTTAATGTTGATTTTAAGTTATCAATTACACTTACAACTGCAATCGGTAAGACTTGAGTCTTCAACCTCCCACCCCCTGTGTTGCTCATACTGTTCCTTCTAGAATATTCTGCTTCTCTAGGCTCTGTTGTCACCCTTAAACAATGAGTGTAGAAGTAATCTTCAAGAAACCACATCTGACCTCTTCCTCCTCTGAGTCCATGTAGCTTTTGTTGGGCTTCTCTTACTCTGTTTACAGCAAGTATTTGTACACTATTCTGAAAGCATTTCATAACTCAGGACTCGTCTAATCTGAATGATCTCATTTGAAGACGGACTAGAACAAAATAATTTTTGTTTGTTTTTTGGTTTCTTAAAACCACTCAAGATTTACAGGGAAGGAGCGACTAACACGGACATCAAAGCAAATATTTTCCTTTTTGACAGAATTGATACAATGCGTAGACTTAACATCGGCCTAAGTACCCTGCTGGTCATGGTGGGGTAGCTTATGACCAACTAACTTCCCTGAAGATAACAACGATAAACCCTGGCCAGGAAGTGCACAAACAGCCATGCGGGGTCCCGAGAGAGACTGAAAGCACGCAGAAGTCAGGGGGAGCCCATCCAGAAGAGGTTTGTGTGCGTGTGACTTCTCGCCTAGAAGAACTTCGTGTTCTGTGGGATGCAGAGTGGCTACCATTCAGGAAGGAAGCCACAGTCTGATTGGCTTGTGGAGTCAGAGGATGGAGTTCGTGTGTGTCATAAAGGCTGAAAACAAGGGAGAATTCCAGAAATTAGGAAGCTGCAAAGAGCAGGGCGGTGGCTTCAAGTTTTGTAACTCAAGGCTGGGTTGACCTCTGAGCCACATAAATACCAAGAAGATCCTAAGGAATCTAGCAAATGTGCAACAGTTAAAGGTTTTAAAGAACTGAGCAGAGATTTCAGCTGCTACCAGCCACAGTAAGGATGGAATTTGGACTTTGAATTTAGCCAAATTGCCTAGAGAGCAAGGTAACAGAATTCGAAGTCTCAGGGTGAGCAGTAATTTGCTGCTGGGGACACCCACGTCCCATGGCAGAGTGCCTGGGTTTAAGTGCTGGCCCCGCTTCCAAGTCTAGCTTCCTGCCAGTGCACACCCTAGGAGGCAGCACACGAAGGTTCAAGTACTTGGGTCCCTGGCACCCACATGGGAAACCCGGATTGAGTTCCTGGCTCCTGGTTTCAGCCTGGCCCAGCCCTGGCAGTTGTGGGCATTTAGGGAATGAGCTAGCAGATGTCTCTTTCTCTCTCTCTCTCTCTCTCTCTCTCTCTCTCTCTCTCTCTGCTTTTCAAATAATTAATTTAAAGGGAAAAGAAAGGGAGGAAAGAAAAAATGGCTTCCATAACCCTCTTTATGAAGGCCAACAAAAGAAAATAAAAGTCTTGACAACACATCATTTAAAATGAACATAACAATCAAAGTTATTGTATAAACAAAATAACAGGAAAAGCCAGCCCACAGTCAGGAGAGAAACTAGTTAACAGAAAGAGATCGCAAGATGACACAGAAGTTAGAATTAGCAGACAAGGACCTTAAGGCTTCTGTTAACACATATTTTAAGGACCTTAAAGGAAAACATGATGATAATGATTTAAAAGATGGAAAATCTTGCCAGAGGAATAAAAAGTATTTTGAAAAAAAAAATGGAATTCCAGAACCGAAAGTAAAATGTATAAAATGAAAAACCCATTGAATACACTTGCAGCAGATTATGTCTCCTACAAACATAATCTGCAAAGACAGAGTCAGGCACTTGGCCTAGCAGCTAAGACACCTGCATCCCCCATCCCAGTATCTGGCTGCAGCTGCTGAGTCAGCTTCCAGCCAGTGCCAGTCAGACCCTGGGAGGCAGAGGCAATGGTCTGAGTAATTGGGTTCCTGTCACCCACACTGGAGACCTGGCTCATGTTCCCAGCTTCCTGCTTTGGTTTCAGCCAGGGGTTATTGTGAGTATCTGGGAAGCGAACCAAAAAATGTCAGCTTTCTCTATCTCTGCGTCTGTCTGCCTGCCTCTGAAATAGATAAATAAAACAAGATAATATGAGAACATTTTGGCAAGTTTATGCCAATGCATTTGCCAATGTGATGAAATTGCAAAGTCCTTGAAATATGCACTCTAACAAAACTGACAGAAGATGAGACAGAAAATTCAAATAGCCCTGTACCTATCAAGTAGTCTAACTGTTGTACAAAAGGGAATTATGCAAGGAAGATCAATAAACACGTGATGCTAGCAATAAAAAACAGGTTTTCAAAAAAGAAATGCAAATGCAAATCCTTCAGGAATCCCTTGACTGAGAGGCAGAAATGTTAAAGACAGGATTAGAAAGCCTTAAGATAGACAGGCTCTTCCCCCGGTGTTTGGATATTTGGGGCTCTTAATTGTATAGAATAGCTGTGAATATGCAAATGGAACTATGACAAGTTTGTAACTGTGAACAGAAGCAAAACTGCATGGGGAGGGATTGGCTGACTGGATAACCCGAAGACACGTTGTCTGCTTCTGTGAGAGGAAAGTGACACTGTCACCAAAGCAGAAGGACAGAAAGGACTTTTAGAAAAAAGAAGAAAGAGAGGCAGTGCTATGGCGCAGCGGGTTACAGCCCCAGCCTGCAGTGCCAGCATACCATACGGGCACCGGTTCAAGTCCTGGCTGCTCCACTTCTGATCCAGCTCTCTGCTATGGCCTGGGAAAGCAGTGGAAGATGGCCCAAGTCCTTGGGTCCCTGAACCTGTGTGGGAGACCTGGAAGAAGCTCCTGGCTTTAGATTGGCTCAGCTCCTGCTGTTGTGGCCATCTGGGGAGTGAACCAGTGGGTGGAAGATCTCACTCTCTCCTGGCTCTACTTCCCTCTGTAACTCTGCATTTAGAGTAAATAAAATAAATATTTTTTAAAAAAAGAAAAAAGAGTGGTGGGCCGGCGCCGCGGCTCAACAGGCTAATCCTCCGCCTAGCGGCACCGGCGCACCAGGTTCTAGTCCCAGTCGGGGTGCCGGATCCTGTCCCAGTTGCCCCTCTTCCAGGCCAGCTCTCTGCTGTGGCCAGGGAGTGCAGTGGAGGCTGGCCCAAGTGCTTGGGCCCTGCACCCCATGGGAGACCAGGAGAAGCACCTGGCTCCTGGCTTTGGATCAGTGTGGTGCGCCAGCCGCAGCGGCCATTGGAGGGTGAACCAACGGCAAAGGAAGACTTCTATCTCTGTCTCCCTCTCTCTCACTGTCCACTCTGCCTGTCAATAAAAAAAAAAAAAGAAGAAGAAAGAGTGGGGGAGAGAGGAGGGGAGGAGGGGGGAGGAGGAATGGAAGAAGGGAGGAAGGGAGGAAGGGAGGGAGGGAGGGAAGGCAGAAGGAAAGAAGAGAGGGAGGGAGGGAGGAAGAAAAAGAGGAGGGAGGGAGAAAGAGAGAGGGCACACACACCACTCTGGTCTTGGCTGGAAGGGCTCTTAGGATGATAAATGAGTGGTGAGCAGCGAAAGTGACCACAGGATCCTCAACAGAGACAGAACGTGGTGACGGCAGAGTCCCCGGGCAGATGGCAGGGGAAGCACCTTTCTGACGCACAGCTGGCCGCGGTGAGGCCTCACGGGGCAGCACACCACACAGCCCAGCCGCATTTATTCCCAACAGTAACTTCCAGTAAAAATGTGACCACGGAGGGAAAGCAGGGAAAGCAGGGAATGTCATCTGGAATGCTTTCCATTTAAAAACAGCGATAATAGAATCCAGCACTTAACGCGAGACTCAGCACAGAGAGCCGCTCTGCTGAAAGGGGTCTGGGCAGGCTGGGCAGCGCTGCAGTCTGCATCCACACCCCAACCCCCGCCCAGGACTGCCAAGGCGATGGGCTACGGCCCTGCAGGGTCCGTCAGCCTGGCTCCCCTTGACCCTGTTTCCCAACATTACTATGGGACCGTGGAGTACTGTATTGCATGGAACTTTAACATTCCAAGGAGCCAACATTCCTGGGAATACATCTTGGGAGCCGAGGAAGGATTCAAGGATTCATGCATAGCTAACGGGTTTCCTGTTACAATGTGCTAATGTTGGCGCTCTGCGAAGGTGAAAGTGATAATTATACACAAAACTTTCCTTCCAAGAAGCTTGCAGTGCTGGACTTGGGATTTGCTGATGGATTAGACTGACAAAAATCCATGATTTCTTGTTGCTTTTTTTTCTTTCTACATTTAATAGTATTTATTTACAGCATTCTGATGGCACTTTTAAACATTGATTGATTGATTGATTGGAGAGGGAGTGAGCACACTCCTATCTGCTGGTTCACTCCCCGAGTGTCCACAGTGGCCGAGATAGGCTGGGCTGAATTAGGGACCTGGGAAGTCAATCTGGTTCTCCACCTGGGTGGGGGGACCCTGCTGAGTCGTCACATGCTGCCTCCCATAGTGCAAATCAGAGCTCGGACTTGAACTCAGCTCAGGCACTCTGTGCTAGGACATGGGCATCTGAGCCAGCATCTTTTCTTTTCTTTTCTTTCTTTCTTTTTTTTTTTTTTTTTTTTTTTGAAAGAATTACAGAGAGTGGGAGAGACAGAGAGAGATTTATCTTCCATCTGCTGGTTTACTCCCCAGATGGCCCCAGCGGCCAGGGCTGGGCCACAAACCAGGAGCTTTTTCCTGGTCTCCCACGTGGGTGGCAGGGGCCCAAGCACTTGGGCCATCCTGCGCTGCTTTTCCCAGGCCAGAAGCAGAGCAGTCGGCATTGCAGGCAGTATCTTTACCTGGTACACATGCCACAGCACTGGTCCCCTGAGCCAGCGTCCTAACCAGTAAACACTCACCCCTAGAAATTTCCATCTGGAAAAAGTAATCCCTAGAGAATAATAATCAGGCAGCATCCATTTCACCTACATCTCTGTTACACCTCATCCGAGAATGAACACGCATACAAGTGAGAGCCCATAGAGGACACGAGCTGGGATGGTCGGCTTCTCCGTCCTCTCAGCCAGCGAGCCTGGCGTTCGTCGTAACCACTTGTGCTACTGCTCTTCGCTCCCGTGTCAGGGAGCGGTACGCCAGTCTCCAGGCATTTTTTGTTTAAATACTGGCTGGGGTCATCAGTGAAATGAAGTTTGGTCCTCATTTACCTCGTCCCAGCAGTGGGCTTGGCACGCAGCTGCAGAGCGGCTGGGGCTCTGCTTAGTTAATCCAGCATCCCTTCCTGAGCGGCGCTGAGACTGACTTCAACGACTCCACTGGGCTTTGCCGGCGTTTCGGTGCTGTATCATAGAGGCTGCAGAAGGCGCGCGCAGGCGAGCCTGAAAGGAGGCCACGTGCGCCCGCGGGTCAGGTGTCTTCACCGCAGCCAATGAGGCGGGCAGCACCAGCGACTGGCCAAGTCCATTTGAGCCACAACGTGGGCTTGGTGGTGAAGCTCACTTTTCAGGGATCTTAATTAGATCACCTTAATGCCACGAGTGAGAGCGTGTCCATTTTGCACAATCTCCCTTAGGATAATTTTCTGACACTCTGAATCAGACTCTCGAAAGAAAATACATCTCCAAATTCTCCCAGAGCTGCGTGGTAATTCTAGGACTTGGGTGCGTATGTTAAACCCACAGGAACCTGAGCTGCTGCTGCTGCTGCTACTGCTTCTTCTTCTTTTTTTAAAAACAAAAATATTTATTTATTTATTTATTTATTTGAAAGGCAGAGTTACAGAAGCAAAGAGAGAGAGAGGTCTTCCATCTGCTGGTTCACTCCCCAAATGGCCTCAAAGGCTGGAGCTGAGCCCATCCAAAGCCAGGAGCCTGGAGCTTCTTCCAGGTCTCCCTCGCAGGTGTAGGGGCTCAAGTACTTGGGCCATCTTCCACTGCTTTCCCAGGCCATAACAGAAAGCTGGATTGGAAGTGAGGCAGCAGGGACTTGAGCCAACACCCACATGGGATGCCAACACTGCAGGCCAGGGCTTTACCTGCTATGCCACAGCACCAGCCCCAGAACCTGGGCTTCTTATCTCGGGAGTAACAATGCCCCCGGTGTGTGCTGAGTATTAAAAGTTGTGATGAATAAAAGTGTCTAGGATGGGGTCATGTATCTAATGAGTGCCCAGCAAATGCTCTGTTACATGCACAAGTGGAAAATGGAAAACTTTAACATTCGGAGAAATTTCCCCCCTGCAATCAGGGTAGAAAAGAATTCGACCTGGTCAGCTCTTCTGTTTTATGTGTCATGCGTGGTGGTCAGAAGACGAAAGAATCCGACCAGAATCCACATTAAGGATGGGCACAGCTGGAAGACAGCAGGAGCAACGTGCCCCAAAATGACACAGGAATTAGTGATGGATCCAGAATTGGAACCCAATATAAACGCCGAGTGTTCTCCTAACGAGGTCTGTTAGTGTTGCTTGAGGTTATGGTGTTTCAAAAGTCTCCCTTTGACAAACTTGAAAAAATAGTTCTCTTTTTATGCTTTTCTTATTTTTTTCCTTTCCTTTTTCCTTTCTTAACATTATACTTTAATTTAATCCATATGGAGTTGTCTTTGGTATGAGATGCAAGGTTAGGATTCAACTTCATGCTTTGTTTCCAGATCGTCTGCCAAGTGACTCAGCACCATCCGTCTCCCAAGTCCTCCCTTTCCCACTGATTCACCGTGTTGCCTTTCTTACATTCTAAGTTACTGTTTATGCAAAGATGCATAACTGTGCTTGCTCTGCTAGTCTGTTGATCTGTTAATTTTTCTAGCCATAGAGTGTGATTGTAATTATTTGTAATCTCATCATATGTTCTAGCAAATGGTAGGAAAAGTTCATCTTCATTAATCTTCTTTAGGAAAACAATAACGCTTTTTGCCCACTTACACTTCAACATGTTATGAACACTGGCAACTGGAAAAGAAGGAATATTTCATGCAAACCAAATCAAAACCACATGAATTTGGATTGGAATTGCATTAGATAGAAAGATTAATGTGGGAAGAACTGGCGTGCTTATTACATTTTTTCATTTCAGGAATATGATATAGCTTTTCATTTATTTGTCTATTTTATCACTCATTAAAATTTTGAAGGTTTTTGGAGTTTTCTTCATGTAGAAATGTTTTAAATGTTAATAATATTACTAGGTGCATTTTGATGTGAGAGAGCGAGAAAGAGAGACTGCTGTTCAATTATTAAGCACATATACACAAACCAACAGCACATTTATACTGAATTCTGACCAGGTCACGTACTGTGCTTGAAGCTAAGAAATCTGGGGCCTGCCTGCAAAGGGACTTAACAATTTAGTTGGAAAGTTGTCCATCTTAAAAATACCAGCTCTGTTGGCCGGCGCTGCGGCTCACTTGGCTAATCCTCCGCCTGCGGCACCGGCACACTGGGTTCTAGTCCCGGTTGGGGCACCGGATTCTGTCCCGGTTGCCCCTCTTCCAGGCCAGCTCTCTGCTGTGGCCAGGGAGTGCAGTGGAGAATGGCCTAAGTCCTTGGGCCCTGCACCCCATGGGAGACCAGGAGAAGCACCTGGCTCCTGGCTTCAGATTGGCACAGTGCATCGGCCACTTAGGGGGTGAACCAACGGAAGATCTTTCTCTTTGTCTCTCTCTCTCTGTCTAAAAAATAGCAGCTCTGCGGCAAGAGTCGGGCACGGTGGTTAAGATGCCACTTGGGACAACCGCTTCCCATATTGGAGGGCCTGGGTTTGAGTCGCAGCTCTGCTCCCAACTCCAGCTTCCCGCTAGTGTGCACCCGAGAGGTAGCAGATAATGGTTCAAGTAACTGGGTCCCTGCCACCCTTGTTGGAGATCCAGACTGAGTGCCCGTCCCCATTGCAGACATTTGAGTAATGAAACAGTGGATGGGAGAGCTGTGGCAATCTGTCTGTCTCTCTACTTAAAAAACAAAAACAACAAAAACAAACAAGCAAAACCTACAGCTGCTCTTCAGGTCAAAATCACCACTCTGAAAGTTAGCCAGAATGTGGTGTAGAATAAGGATTAAGAACGCCAGCTTGGAAGTCAGACTGGCTGAATTTGAACTCAACCCTTTGAATTTCAGTTGCGCGACTTTGGGCAAGGTTTATTTAACTTTTTTGCCTCCGTTTCCCCAACGTAAAATGAAAGCAGGACTCGTAGTTCACCTCTTAGGGTTGTTGTAAACATGAGATAATCCATGTAACATGTCCCGGATGCTGTGCCCAAGCAGAGAAGCCGTCAGGAACGTTCAGCAGTTACGCAGTATTTCCTGAACAGCTGGCACGTGCCTGGAGCAGAAGCACAGCTGGGGGCTGCACACGCGAAAGGTTAGAACAAGGAGGCTGCGGGAGGACGATCTTGCCCTCCGGTGAGGGCTGGGCTCTGCATCTGAAGCTGTGGGGAGACGGAGACTGAATCCAGGAAGCAGGCACTTCCCCTGGGATCTCCACGTTTGGATGAAATGGCGATGCCCTAGACAACAGGATTACAGTTCAAAGATCCTTTGCTGGAAAAGTCATGCCCCTACCCACACCTCCAAATGAGGGCCTTGTCACACTAACCTAGCGTTAGGCAGAGAGCACACGTTACAAAGGGTAGAGAAGTGGATGGTGGTGTAACATTTTCTTGGGTCATTGCTTGTTTCACTTTAAAACTCCTCAGAACCTTCTACAAGGGCTGCCCTGTCTTAGGTTAGAACTGGAAAGGGGCGTTTTGGAACCCAGCAAAGAGTCTTCTCGGGCACCATCTGTGGTTCCTAAGAAGTGGTTAGCTCCCCAGGCCAGTTCCTGTGCGGTCCTGGTCCAGCTGAATCCGATCCTGGCACACGGCCGGCCATCTCACCAGCCCCACCAGGAGGAAGGAGGATCCTACTGCGATCAGTGGCTCCTAGTGGCCTGGGGCTTGGCGCTCAGGCAGAGTTAAGGAAGCAGGGTTTCTTACCAAGAAATCTCCCCCAAATCCTTCTCACCTCTTTCCTTTCTTTTCTCCTCCTGATGCATCCTGTTTGTGCCAGTCCAGGTTTCTTTCATCTTCTGGACAACATAATTACTTAGAGAGGAAGCACAGACAGTACCACCTCCCACCCCAACTAGCAGTTAAAAGTTAAATTAGAAAAATAGACCCCTGATCAATGTGGTCAGCTCTGTGGAAAAGGTGATTTACAGACACCTTCCAAAGAAGAATGTGTCTAATTAGTGCAATCGAATACACAAGACATCAGCTAGTAGTGTTTTATAGTAGGTAATTAGTAAAGAGGAAGTCAATGATTAAGAGTACAGGCTGGTGCCGGTGCTGTGGCATAATGGGTAAAACCACTGCCTGCAGTGCCGCCATCCCATATGGGTGCCAGTTTGAGGCCCCAATGCCCCACTTCCAATCCACCTCTCTGCTGTGGCCTGGGAAAGCAGTAGAAGATGGCCTAAGTGCTTGGGCCCCCTGCACCCACATGGGAGACCCGGAAGAAGCTCCTGGCTCCTGGCTTTGGATTGGCGCAGCTCTGGCCATTGCGGCCAATTGGGGAATAAACCAGCAGATGAAAGACCTCTCTCTCTCTCTCCCTCTCTCTCTCCTTCTCTCTTTATATGCCTCTCTGTAGCTCTGCCTGTCAAATAAATAAATAAATAAATCTAAAACAAAAAGAAGAAGAAGAAGAAGAACACAGGCTGTGGCTGGGTGTTGTGGTGCAGTAGGTTAACCCACCACTTGGGACACCCACATCCCATATGTGAGTGCTTGGGTTTGAGTCCTGCCTCCACTTCAAGTCCAGCTTCCCTGGGAGGCAGAAGGTGATGGCTCAAATACAGGGGCCTGTCGCTCCCCCTCTTCGTGGAGGAACGACACTAAACCCTGCCTAGGCTTCATATCCGAGTCACGGCACCATTATGTTGCTCCCCGTCTTCGTGGAGGAACGACACAGGACCCTGCGCTGTTCTTTTGTCTGCTCGGCCCTTCCCGGGTTTGCTGCTGGTTCTTCCCGGGTTGGCTGCCGTCCCTTCCACCTCCGTGGAAGGGCGGTTCCCCCTGCCACTTTCCCCACTTCCGCAGGGGAGCGGCACACCGCCGGCCGGCTCTCTCGGGGGCTACACAGGTGTTCCTTCAGATAGATGTTCCCCTTAGATATTCCTGGTGCATGTTGTCTCTCTCCTCCTTTATAGTCCTCTTCCACCAATGCCAACTCTGCTACCCACACGCCGAGTACGCTGCTCTCCTCCAATCAGGAGCAGGTCCTACAGTTTATTGGTTGAACTGGAGGCAGTTGTGTAGAAGCTGTTTCCCTTCTCAGCGCCATATTGTGGGAGAGCAGATGCATAGAATAAGTCTTAATTCCAGTAACTTAGTCTAGTCCGAGTTGCTCCCAGTTGCTCCCCACAGGGGCCCTGCCACGCATGTGAGATCAAGATGCAGCTCCTGGCTCCTGGCTTTAGCCTGGCCCAGCCCTGGCTGTCTGCAGACATTTGGGAACTGAACCTGTGGATGGAAGATCAATCGTACTCTCTTTCTCTCCCTGTCTCTCTTTGCCTTTCAAATAAACAAATGAAGCTTTTAAAAAAGAACATGGGCTAATCCTCCACCTGTGGCGCTGGCACCCCAGGTTCTAGTCCCGGTTGGGGTGCCAGATTCTGTCCCGGTTGCCCCTCTTCCAGGCCAGCTCTCTGCTGTGGCCCAGGAAGGCAGTGGAGGATGGCCCAAGTGCTTGGGCCCTGCACCTGCATGGGAGACCAGGAGAAGCACCTGGCTCCTGGCTTCGAATCGGCGCAGTGCGCCGGCCGTAGCAACCATTTGGAGAGTGAACCAACGGAAGGAAGACCTTTCTCTCTGTCTCTCTCACTGTCCAGTCTGCCTGTCAAAAAAAAAAAAAAAAAAAAAAAAAAAAAAAAGAACATGGGCTCTAATATCAGGTTTTGCATCTGGGTTTTATCATCTATTAATTGTATGAAGGAACTTCACAGGTGAGGTCATTTCAATGTTAAAAAAATTGAGATCCCTGCAGAATTTTTTCCAGAATATGCATTTTCTATGAACTTGTTGAAGCCTCCTCATTTGGCTGGAGCAAGTAACTTAATCCCTCTTAGCTGACGTTCCTGCACCAGATGGGCCGGGGTGGGAGTGGGGTGTCACTCATTCCACTGGGATTAATGTGAGCTCAGCACAGCACAACGTCACTCACACGGTCAACCCCCAGCGGGCAGGAGCTATTTATTTATTTATTTATTTATTGACAGGCAGAGTGGATAGTGAGAGAGAGACAGAGAGAAAGGTCTTCCTTTTTGCCATTGGTTCACCCTCCAATGGCCGCCACGGCCTACGTGCTGTGGCCGGGGCGCCACGCTGATCCGAAGGCAGGAGCCAGGTGCTTCTCCTGGTCTCCCATGCAGGTGCAGGGCCCAAGCACTGGGGCCATCCTCCACTGTACTCCTGGGCCACAGCAGAGAGCTGGACTGGAAGAGGAGCAACCGGGACAGAATCCGGCGTCCCAACCAGGACTAGAACCCGGGGTACTGGCGCCGCTAGGCGGAGGATTAGCCTATTGAGCCGCGGCGCCAGCCAAGGAGCTATTTATTATAATAAATCTCCGAATCAGAGTCTGAGCTTCTCAGTACCCACAGACCACCCGCTTCACGGGGATGGATTCGAACCCCTCTGGCGGGTGAGCTTCAGGCTATAAATGTGTGAAGACTGTCCGTGGCACTAATTGCCCGTAGCCAGTTTCCCTGTTCACTGAGCAGCCTTCCACGTGGGCTCTCAGTGTAGCTTTTTAACAAGGGTAGAATACATGTGTCGGAGCAGGCCGAGGCAAGCACTCTGGCCGTCTGATCTCGATAGCTATGCCTAAGTAGCATTCCAGTTTATGCATCAGTCTCTTATGAGTTCATCTGTACCAAAGAGATCAATCAGCGCTGACGAAATCAAGGCTCTTGTCCTATAAAATCAAGGGTCAGACCTTGGGTTGCACTAAAGTAAGGAACGGTGCTCCAGGGGGCTTGACGCTGCCGGCCAGCTCCCTACGTGAACCCATGATCACACTAAAAACCGTCCCTCCTCCCGTTTCTAAAGCAGGAATGAAAATTGTTGTCATGCAAGGCAGGTATTGCTCAGAGATGACTCTCTTTAGTAAAAAAATTATCTGAGCAAGCATTTGAAAAACAAGAGAAGTCACACAAAAATTACGAATATCCATTTCTAGGCTTCTTTTGAAAATCCACCTGCCATGGGGCCAGCGCTGTGGCTCACTTGGTTAATCCTCCGCCTGTGGTGCCGGCATCCCATATGGGCGCCGGGTTCTAGTCCCGGTTGCTTCTCTTCCAGTCCAGCTCCCTGCTGTGGCCCGGGAAGGCAGTGGAGAATGGACCAAGTGCTTGGGCCCCTGCACCTGCGTGGGAGACCAGGGGGAAGCATCTGGCTCCTGGCTTCAGATCGGTGCAGCGTGCTGGCCGTAGCGGCCATTTGGGGGGTGAACCAAGGGAAGGAAGACCTTTCTCTCTGTATCTCACTGTCTAACTCTAGCTGTCAAATAAAAAAAAAGAAAAGAAAAGAAAAAGAAAATCCAGCTGCCAAGGGCTAGAGCTGGCTGGCTGCCCCCCACAGGGAGGCCCCCTCTCCTCGGCTCTGCACTCCAGGAAACCGGACCTGGACTTCAAGCGCAGGCATCTTAGTCCTCTCTAACTGGCGTGGCCTCTGCGCACCTGCGACGCGAGTCGGATTTTAAGAATGTTTTGCACATTTTCTAAGGATTTGTACTTTTTTTTTTCCCCAAGGGAGAAGAAGCCTGGAAGTCAAAAGCTCATCCCGTGAACACTTTTCCTTTGGTTCCCACTGAGCACAAAGGGACACTAACCTTGTAAACACACCCATATTTTGGGAAACGCTTGGGATTCAGTCTCCTGGGCGTTTCTGTGTGTGAGCCGCTGGGGAACATGAGGGAGTTGGTGGGAGGGACAGCTGGAGGAGGGGTCCACGTTGACCCACGCTGAGGCTGGGAATTGTCAGCGGAGGCAGGGGTGGAGCGTGGGGGACAGAAAGCGTTGGTGAGATTAGCCACTTCTCTTCTGCACCCTTCTTTCCTGCTACCACTATGCTTTCCCCAGCAAGTCCTGCTCTGGGCTACCATGGTAGGGAGAGGGGAGACACGGGAATTGGGACGGGGGTGACAGGTGGAATCCCTAGTAGCAGCAGTGGGGTAGTCAGCATTAGGACATAAAGATAGAGGAGCTGAGAGCCGGTGTCAGCCACCCCGCAGGCCTGGCCCGCTCTGCGTGGCCATTCACAGGAAAGGGACTGAGAGCCACGTGCTGACGGCCAGGGCGGGGCGCTGTCCATACAGCTCTAATTAGACAGCTTCGTGAACATCCAACACATTTAAGGAGCTAATGCTATTCAACAAAGCGCTATTGCTTTCTAGCCAAAGGGAGAGGAAATGAAGTGTAATAAGCACCCAGGACACCAGGGCACAGAGTTCTGAAGCTGCTGGTCAGTGGAGCGGCTGGAGAAATGATCCGATTTCCGGGGACGTCTGCCTTAGGCCCTTCCTTTCAGGGTGCGGACTGGGAGGACAATTAGATTTCAGTGGCCCGCTCAAGGCCGTCCATCACTTGGCCCTCTGCATCCAACTACCTCATTGGGTTTTTCCCTTCGTAAAAGTTCAAGGCGATTATGCAAAGCTCTAAGCCATCCGTCCTAGCTCTCATTATTCACCTCTGCCTTCACTCGTCTTGTGCCAGTGTTTAAACGGCACGCCAGAAAAGGTTAGCCAAGCGGCTGAGAAGCTGTCGGCGTGCGGACACCCCTACTGGCTGGTATGCCAGCTTTGAGCCCCAGCTCTGGCGCCCGCCTCAGCTTCCTGCCAGTGCACACCCCAGCAGGCAGTGGTGATGGCTCAAGTAACTGGGTTCTTGCTACCCACATGGGAGACTGGACTGAGAGTCTGTCTTTCAGCTTTAGTTTGCTCCAGCCCTGGTTGTTGTGAGCATTTGGGGAGTGAACCAGGAGACAGGAAATTCATTCTCTCTCTCTCTCTCTCATAATGAATAAAAAAAAAAATTTTTTTTAAAGGCACACCATCTCTCCTTTAGCCATGTCCATCCATTCCTCGAAGGCCTAGCTGGGGGCTGGCCTCCACTCAGCACGGATACTGATCACTACTTTGTTTCCCTGTTCCGTAAGGCACCAGCTCAGCCTGCATCTGCAAGTCACACAATCAGGGTTTCAGCCCTGTGGACGGCTCTGAACAAGCCCATTGTCTTCTCAGTATGCCGATGAGGAATCTCCGTTTTTAGAGACTAAGGGACACGTGACGGTTTATAGCAAGGGCAGAAAGCAGACTGAAACCCGCCTTCTGCCTCGCGGGGCATGGTTATTTCCACACAAGCTCACACGGCTGTTTTCGGACTTCTTAGTTGCCGGCTGCAAACAGATTCATTCGGAAAGATGGAAATTTTAAAAATCCTATAAATCTGGTATTTTGGAGTCATTCTGCCCCAATGTTCTAGCCTAACACGAGGGCTACCCTCCAAGTCTACACGACTCCCCGTGATTCAGAGGCTATGCCTTGAAAGAAAGTGTAAGAGTGAATCACTCTAGTCAATGAGCACTTATTTCTGCTCCAGCAGAAAGGATTTAGCAGGCTGGGAATGTATACATGGCTTCAAGTACAGTTTAAGGGACAGTGGGTTAGACTACTGGAGAACACAGCAATAATATTCATGCATCTCAAGGACCTCTCAGCAGATAATTAACCTGGGCCATGATCAAAACAACGCTATAAGGTCCATCTCTCTTGTGGCTATTGCTATTGTGGTACTTGCTATAGTAGTCGCCCTCGTTTCGTTGTAAGTAGAATGCTTCCTACTATAATACCCTGAGCGCTCCATTTTTCTCCTTGCAATAGAAAAGCACCAGCAGTCAGATAAAAGCATGAGAGTGCATATTTTTACTCGCAAAGCTGCAACTCTTACGACAATCTAGATAGATCCACTCTATGGTAGGTTTTCCACACCAACAACCAAGAGATGTGGATATTCTATTCATAAAGGAGACAGGGGTTTAGGGTACTTCTTTGTTCTGGATCTTTGTGTGAGAGAAAAGATCTGCTGCAGAGAGTTCTGGTTTTGGTGGGTTCATGACCCCTCTGCCAGTTCACTGGACCCCTTCTTAGAATAATGTGTTTAAGAAATGCAAGAAACACTTGGGACCTGATAATACTGAAATGCGGTTCTACCCGCAGACCCCTTGTTCTTTAAACCTATTACACTGGTGAGTCAGCCTCTTCCGTCTGCCTCATTTTTGGCTCTTCCCAGTGGGCTTATCACAGTAGAGACACTGTCTCTTAATGCTACTCAAGTTCAAAGCCCAAGTCACACAGCGAAGAGTGACTCATAGGAGGGAGCAGCTGAGTTCCGGAGGCGGGTGGCTGCTGACCTGGGATGATTTCAGAGCAGGGCAGAGGCTCTCGGCCTGGCTCCCCCAATTCCTCCTCTCTCTATCCACTCATGCTTGAAATCCCTTAACAGAGCCTCACGCCTTTGTTTTAATTAAATAGAGGATTCGCTCTTGTTAAAAAATAAACACCCAAGGGAGAGGTAATACCCTACGCCAAAGATTTTCAAATTTATTTCCAGCAGGAGAACCTGCTTTTCAGATGCAACCTTAAATAGAATGCTGATATGTAAACAAGTGCAAGTTTTACAAGAATTCAGCAGAATTTTACATGTTGAATTATAAATAAATATAATAGGTAGTATATCTATAGTACTTTATAGCATATATTCATATTACACATTAATTATGTAAATATATTTCCATAAACTACTTATAGAAGTGTAAATCAACAAGAGAAACAATGAGGCCACTTTGATGAAAGCAAATTATGAAATCAGGAGTTATAAATAATAACTGTACTTTTACATCCATCACAGCACATAATTTATTTATGTCCTTTATCTTGCCTGCACAAAATGGAGAAAATCCCAACATGAACAGGGAAGAAATTTCAAGTCAGCTAACAATTTTTGTGATGGCATTTATAATCTCGGGGTTTTCTTTGACCAAAATGATCAAGACATTTAAAGAGCAGTAGGGATTCTTTGCCTCAATATAGAATCACAAGCGACATCTAACAGCTCTCATGTTCCTCAACAACCACGAATTAGTAGGTAAGCACTTCATTAGAGGAGATTTTGACAAATGGATTTCATAATTGCTTTGATTCTTAACCTTCCTTGCTCATTATACAATGTTAGGCAAGTAGTTTAATCTTAGTGTCATTTTTTTCATCTGTAAAATTTACACAAATGGCACCTACTTTAAGAATATAAGCGCTTAATGCACTTACCACAGTGTCTAACACACTAAGTAAATACTATTATTACTGAAGGGCTCAATAACCAAAAATACTTCTCAAATGTGACATTTTAAGAAGGTCTACCACATCCCATTTAAACTTACTTGTAGATATCTTAGCACTATTCTCTTTCCAGATATCCACTCAGAGTTACAAAACAATCTAATTTTATTTTGGCATGTTGAGTCCAAATTTTGAGCTAATTTTTTATTGTTGACTTCTACCTGCAGTTGGGAACAAAGTGACATTGCCACCCTACACTGCCAAAGGAAGGCCGCATAGCTCCTTTCAAATCATGTAAGAACCAACCCAAACTGAAACAGCAGTGAAACAATGCACAGGCTGTGTTATTGTGATGTCACATGTAGTACTGTAATGTACAGCTGACTATTATGCTGCACCAAAAGCACACAAAGAGGACTTGCCTGGCTTTTCATGGAGGGTGGCATACATGTGTTCAAATACTAACCCCAGTTAACGTTTACTGGGTATTTAGTGGGGGTCATGCACTGCTTGAAGCCCCTTTCACATCATTTAATCTTCATTATAAGAAAAATATATTTATTTATTTGAAAGACAGGACAACAAAGATGGGAACACACACATACACATACACACATGTTCAACCACTGGTTCACTCCCCAAACGCCAGCAACAGTCAGGTCTGAGCCAGGCTGGAGCCAGAAACTCTGAACTGGTCTCCCACATGGGTGGCAGGAGCCCAAGAACTTCAGCCATGATCTCTTGTCTTCCCAGCTGCATTAGCAGGAAGCTGGATTGGAAATAAAACAGCCAGGACTTGACCCAGCTCTCATATGATATAAGATGCTGGGTAGTAGAACTGACTAAGCCACAATGCCAGCCCCCAATCTTCATTTATCTGTGTGATTATTACAGGAGAGTACATGAACAGAATTTCAAAATATGAGCAGTACAAAGACAGACCTGGTAATAAATATCTTTAGGGAATGGGAATTTGGCCAAGTGTTAAGCTGCTGCTTGTGACCCCTGCATCCCGTATTGGAGTACCCGGCTTCCCGCTAATGTACACCTGCGAGACGGCAGCTAGCACCCAAACTGATCCTCTGGCTGAAACTCCTTGCACTACATCAGACTGCTACCCTGTCTAGCTTTCCCCTTTTGATCAACATGAAAAATGAGAATGAGCGGGCCACTGGCAGGAGCCAGGGTGTCTCACCAGGCAAATCCTATCAGATGGCCCAACAGGAGGACGCCTTGTGCAGCCAACCTATCACAGGCCAGCGGCATCATTACTTCACTTGCTATATAGCTTCACGGTAGAGCCTGGACAGACTGGGAGGGGAGGGTGAGCAATTGGTCCCCTTCTTAATGCCTAGAATATGAAAAACATGGTTTGGTGCAGTTGGAGGGGTTGAAGAACCAACAAACAGACCAGACAAGGTCCCTGTCCTCTTACTTGTGTGGTGACAGAGGCATCGCTACATGAAACATTAACTGTCCCAGCGGGGAAGGAGCCTCCACAGCATTCTGGTTCCCGCCCTCGGTCCCTGTAACCACCATCACAGGGTGATGTGTGTGAGAGCAGCTAGCAGACATGCCTCAGATTTTCAGACCACTTCTTTGTACCAGGACCTCAAGCACTCTGCTCAGCGCTTTGCAGTTTCTCATTTAAGTTTCAACACAAACCTCCGAGACTGATGCTCTCATTAGGGACATGGTATGCAGGAAGAAATGGGGCCTGTTTCTAGGTGACCACCCCCCGCTGGTCAGCATCCACACCTGGCGGCCTGACCCACAATTACTCTGCTAAGAGCTGAACAGTGCTGTGAGTTCAACACAGGCTTGGTCTGGGAGTACCTACAGCGCCTCAGCATGGACACTCAAGATACGGCATGTTAAAGAAGGTAGAGGACTCACTACAGCCAGCTTTTAAAAACGTATGTATTTGAGAGACAGAGAGATAGACAGAGAAATCTCCCGTCTGCTGGTTCACTCCCCAAATGCCTGCAACAGCTAGGGCTGGGCAGGGTGGAAGGCAGGAGCTCGGAACTCCATCTAGGTCTCCCATGTGGATGGCAGGACTCAACTACTTTACTTGAGCCATCACAGCTGCCTCCCAGGGTGTGTGCATTGGCAGGAAGCTGGAGTCAGGAGCTGGAGCCAGGGACTGAATTCAGGCACTCTGATAGGAGGTGATACGGGCCTCTTAGCTGGAGTCTTAGCTACTAAACACACACCCTTGGAGTCCGTGTGGAGCAGCTCAGCATTGGGGTGCCATATTGGGGTGCCAGCTAGAGACCCGGTTCCTCTGCTTCTAATCCAGCTCCCTGCTAATGCACTTGGGAAGGCAGCAGATGATAGCCCAAGTACTTGCACCCCTGCCACCCATGTGGGAAACCTAGATGGAGCTCTTGGTTCCTTGCTTTTGGTTGGCCCAACCCCAGCATTGAGGCCATTAGGGGAGTGAAAGATCTCTCTTTTGCAAATAAATAAATAAATCAATCTTTAAAAAAAAAATGCGCCCCTACAGCTAGATGTTTCTAGGGACGTTGTCTGATGAGGGTTTAGACTCTAATCGCCTCTCCCCACTCCCACAGCAAGGGGCCGTGCACCAGTCAGTGTCACGTCCCATTCTTCCGCTTTCCCGGCACTCCACACCAATGCCGAACTGAGCAGCGACGGCTCCCGGCAACGCGACATCACCTCCGCCACCAGCACCGCTGCCGTACTGGGGGGATGCACACTAAAGGCTGGACAGGAGAAGTCACTGTTTCTTTGGGAAACTCCTCCCGAGCCACCTGCAGAGAAGCTCCCTGGAAGGAGAGCAGTCGGGATGCTGCTGCAACGTCGTCGCCGTCCTTGGGTAATGACTGTGTGTCATAAATAGGATATGGCATTTCGGAATGTCTTTAAAGCTATTGCCTTTTGTTCAACTAATTTAATTTACCAAATGCTCCTGGGAAAAAGGAGGGGGACCAAGATGCTGACTCCACATTTCCTGAAAAACCCAACATTTTCTTTTTAAGCTGCTCTCTAAGAAATTACATCCGATTGCTGTCTGCTGTCTCCCTCCAACTCTGCCTCTGTCAAAATCCTGCCCTGGCAGGTGCGAGAGAGAATAGATGCAGAACTTGAGTGAATACCCACATCTGTTTTTGGAAAAAGGGAACAGAAGCAGCACAGAAGGAAGTAAAAGAGGTAATTGCTGGCTTGAACTACAATACATTTTACTTGTGGGCAGAGGGCCAGCTTATGGCAGGCGGACTACGCAGGCCCAGCTTATTGGAATTCAGGGGTGGGCCTCCGCTCTCGTCCAGAGACAGCTGTAAACCAGCAGCCCATAGCATCGCAATCAGGCGCCGAGTTTTGTCAAGGAATGCTGATATGTACAGAAGCAGCCCTGTCCGCTTCAGCGGTACCCCTGCCTGGTGAGATGACAGTCAATCTCTGATTCCAGATGACAAGGACTGGATAAAAACTTAAAACAAATGGCGACCTTTCCAAAGATTAATTTGTTTACCAACAAAATGTTCCCTCTTTGTCATCTGAGATGGGGGTGACCTTCACTTTCCCGGATCCAGGCTGGAGGGATGCTGACTGTAGTCATCTGTTAAGTTAACTCCGTCTCAGCAATTATTCCCTTTTTTATTTTTAGTGACAAGAAGGCTTTATTAATTCACTCGGCTTCTTGTTATGGTTTATAAATGCAACAAGCTCATTCTGAATTACTGCAGTGTAACATCAATTTGTTTAAATCTAATTCTGCTACCGTTGCCAAATTATGTTGTGACTGTAATTGTGGCCGTGTGCACGGGCTTCAAACACAATCGTGTCTTAACATCGTCCTTCCTTCTACAGCCCCTGCAACCCCCCCACCCCTGACTTCTGGTACTGCTTCTAATCATTCGACATTAACACAACTGCCTCACTCTCCATTACTTTACCATCTCAGAAATGCAAGTGCTTTCCGTGAGAGATTACTACACACACCCCAAGTGAAACAGTAAAGAATGAAACCATGATTTGTGAAGTGTGCTCGCTCCCCAACTAAGTTAGTGCAAAACACTGCATAACATATGACTCATAAAATCTAGAAATCATAATAGTATTAAATTCAACCTCATGAATAAATAAAAGATTCTAAGTTTACATTGCATTATATATTTATTTATTTGGAAAGTGGGACCAAAGCACTGGTATAATTCTACAGCAACTCATATCTTGCCAAAAAGAAAAATGTTTTTATGATTCTTTTCTAGGTCATAACAGTTATAATCAGGGTTATTTGTGCAGCAATTCAAAGCAATGTTTTGTTTGGCTATTTTGTTATGCATTCATAATCGTTCTTTTAAAATTCATGTTCACAGATACATGATTCCAGCCTTTTAAGAAACCGTTTTTATCTTTACAAAAATAAATCAAAGTCAAATTTTCTGTAGCTCTTTTAAAGTGCTGCATTAGAAGGTCTGAGCTGGAAAGAGACGTCAGTGAGCAAATAAGAGCTGCACCAGGAACTCCTTCCTGTCTCCCCGTACCTGTGAGGATCTACTGAAAAACACACACAGGGCTGATCTAAGATCATGAAAAGGTCATCCATGAGCTCCCATTTTCAAGCACATTTTTATGAATTGATTTTACATAACAGAGTCATCGAATTTAATGAAGGCAGTTTTGTGATCTGAGTGTGTGTACGGGCATGGGGGCAAGGTATCGCCGCAACGCACTAAAATCGTTGTGCTGGCCTCTTATTGTCAGAAAGGGTACGCTTTTTCATCAGATAGAGAGCGTATCAGCTATAGGAACTCCGGTTCTACACAGGCTGCACCTTCTGATCTGCTCTGTTGAAAATGACCAGGAGTTTTTACAGGTTTTTGACATGCTGTTCAAGTTGCATAAGACCGAAGGAAACACGTGGCCCTCCGTCAGCAAATAATAATACCCTTTGAGTGTTTAGGGTTGTTCTAGAAAGCCCTGACCTTGGTGCTGCTGTCCTAATTAGCAACACATCACACTGCTAGACACACTACTTCAAAATAGTTTCTTAAGTGGCAAATCATGACTGTATTTATCCCCAGATGTTCCGTGTGGTTGTTAAAACCAAGAACCTGAATGCTTGTCTCACATGAGTTTTTGCACAATGCTTCTGTTTTATAATTCCAAAATAAAAATTGTGTTTTTCAGTTAGTACCACCCTATATTGATATCAATACAAAATGATAGGGTCAGTTAATGATTTTGATCGAAAGGCCAGCAGTCAGTTGGAGCAGACACACTGTCCTTCCCAATCTTAAAATGCTCTAGTGTAGATTCTTATGCCATCGTTTTACGAGGAAAATAAGGGATCATTCATAAATAGATGTATGTTATGCTCTCTATTTGTTGCACAAGACAAAGTGCTTTCTCTAATTTCCATTGCTCAAAATACATGGACACAGTATCTCTAAGGCACTCGGACTACTTGGAGATTAGAAAAAAGATGCAAGAAATGACTAAGATGTTGCCCCCAATTTTGGATATAATTTTAAATTCCCTATTGCAGTCTGAATCTTCACTCAATTAATAAAGCCAAGCACAATGCCCGGTACATCTAGAGGTTTGCCTTTAAAACACGGATGCTCAGAGAAAGTTTGCATGCAACGCAGCAGCTGCCTGGGGCTAGGAATCTTCAGCACTCCACCAGCTAAGCCAATATTAATTCTAGATTGAAGAGGAAAACAAACAAGGACAAAAGAGAAATCTGCTTCTGCCTGTGCAGCCAGAGAAATAACATTTTTATTTTGGAGGCTTTGGGCTCATGGGAAACAGATAAAAACCCTTTCACATTATTCACAGTGACATTTTAAATAAAGTTTCAGCAGAAATAAAAATATCTAACTTTCTGGTGATTTCTTAGGCTATAAAGTAGTTCTGTGATAAAGTGCTCTTAAACTAAACCTGTTCGAATGACAGAAAGCACGTATAAAGACACTGAAAATATATTTTAGGGTCACCCAAGTGAAGCAAGCAGTTGAGAATGCCTAAGTGGGGAATCTGGTGGCTTCATCTAAGACACAATTCTGCCAGGTCCAAGCAGCTCTGCATCGAATCCTAAAATTAGTCTCATTTTCAGATTATATTTAAGAGCATTTGAGAGATGAAGGTTAAAAGTACATTTAAGAAGGAGAGATGTCACCTCCGTGTTTTTAGCATTAGAAATTAGAAATTGTTTCTAGCATTAGAAATGATCTTAAATTAAAAAGTTAAAACCAAGGGCTACTCTTAATTCTCCCAAGAAAACCTCACGACACAGGAGTCCAAGTCTCGCTTTGGGACACTCTGGCTGCGAGTCCACAGCACACAGCCGGAGCAGACAGACTCGAGATCCCTCCATGCCCATCTCATCTGATTATGTTCCCCTCTCGTGACTTTGTTGAGGGAAAGGGCTAGACCCTGCCTGCTTTAGAGGTAGAGTGATATTCATAAATTTGCCATTGTCTACGCTTATGAGTACGCGAAGTGGATGTCACACTTTTGTTTGCCTTTGATTTGCCTAGTGGTAAGCCTGCTATTTAAAGAAATAAAATATCTACCATTTCTCTATTCTTCTTGCTGTCCAATTGTTTCCTCCTTGTGAAAATGATGGTACTAGATTATTTAGGAGTCTCCAATAAAATAGAGAAATTTGGATGAGCCGCAAATAGATCTTGTAAATTAGGATTGCATTTTTTTTACATCGTTACTAATTTCACACTGAGGGAGAGCCATACCTCTCTATTTCACCTCCAAAAAATTCCAAGGACAAAAGGATCCCAGTCTTTACTTAACAGCTACATTCCATCTCACAGTACTGACAAATGAAGTTGAATTATTTCAAAAACAAATAGAGAGAGAGCTCATCAAAGCCTCTCGTTACTTACACGTGCTTTCCTCTGATTAATATAAGGCAAACTGATTCCATAGCTGGCATTGACCGCGGCTCGGTGGTGGCTGTTCTCCGGATCCTGCAAGATTTTCATGTCCAGCCCTATCTTTTGCTGAAACAAAGAAACAATTAAACTTTCATGTCGGATGAACAAAAATGCTTACTACCATCCTACATCCTCAGAGGAATATAAAGTTCTTTAAAAATAATTATTTGAATGTAATTCTCCCGGGGGGGGGAAATGAATTCGGATCTTTTATTGAGGCTGCGTACATTAGTCCCTTTTATTCACTGGAAGGGGACTTTCTGCAGATTTCTCTATGGATCACATCGCTCACACAAACACATCCTCGGATGCTGCTCATCTTTAAGAAATGAGCGCCAGAGGTGAGCCACGGTGGACAAAGGACCAGAATACCTGCTCTGAGTTTGTGGTTCACTTTCCAGGTCAAGGATTTTGTCTGTGGAATCTATACTACAGACAGACAGGTAGAGGGCTCCCTCGGTCTGCTCATGCGGCCACCTTCCTGCGGGGACACGTACAGGTGAATCTCAGTTTGGACCTGGTCAAAGTTACTGAAGCAAATTCACCTGCTACTCCTCAGAGATTTTGCTCTCCGTGAAAATAACCTAGGCTTTCATTAGAAAAATAAGAGCATCTTGTTCGAATCACTTATTCCTCACATGAAGTGATTCAGATTTAGTTACTTCTGAGATGTTTAAAAATAAAGCACAGGCGTGGCGGGGGCAGGATCATGATGATGGGGAGAGGGTAGGGACTGGACCCTGGACTGCCGTGCCAGACCTGGGGTAGTCCCCTCACCTCTCTGGGAGTCAGTCTTTATTTGCAAAAGGGAGTGGCTGGGTTTGATGGTCTTTTGAGGAATTATCCCAAGCTTTGGCATTCAAGATGCGAGGCCGAAAGATAACCTGGCACTTAGGGAATATGGTATTGGCGACAATTTCTGAAATAGTCTGTGATTTTTTTTTTCATTGTGATATGATCATACACCATAAAATTCACCCTTTTGAAGTGTGCGGTTCAGTCCCTGCAGCATAGACTGCATCCCCCCAACTCCAGGATACTTCCTCACCCCTCACGCGACCCCACTCCCTCCTGCCCTGAGCCCCCACCCCACTCCACCATCGCAGGCAGCTGCTCCCCGACTTTCTGTCTCTGTGGGTAGAAAACAGTCTAGTCAGCTCACAGAAATGGGACCATTCCAGAGGCGGCTTCTGAGACTGCAAGTACCCTGGGCAACTTTAAAAACTGGTTTCCTTTCATTGTGTGCCTTGGTTCGGAGGGGGGATCTGAGGCCCTGGTTAAATTTGTTGTGGGAACCAGACCTCTGCAAATGGCCTGCGCCTGAGGTCAAAGTCAAGAGGGAGGCCACAGAAACATCTCTGGAATGCAAGCCCTCTAGAGAAGCTATTTCTTAACACTTGTTCCAAAGCTTCCCTTGACTTTTTTCTTTTCACAGTGTTTTCATATGCAAATCTCCAAAGAACTGCCTTCAGCGTCCACTCCGTCCACGTCCACTCCGTGGAGCCCAGGCAGGGACGCGGGGTGTAACAAGGCACGTCCTGTACCTTTCTCCTTGAGGTACACGTGGTGGTGACAGAAGTGATCCAGTGCCTAATTATAAATGGCTTCCCTCCTGTGGGTAACCCACACTCTCAGCACTACTCCGGGGTTTTTGCATGGAAACCGGGTGCCTCTTTTATTGAAATTAATACCTGAACATAATTTTTTCCTTCTTAATTAAACTTCCGGAATAATTTCCATTCCACCAAGGATGGGAAAATTGCTAATATGTGTTACACTGACTGGATGTGGCTTCTGTAATTAGGGCATTTTGAAAATGTGTGTTCTGGATACACACGATGAAAATAGCTTCATCTGTCACGTCTAAGCTTTGTTAGAACTTTCAGATTCTGGGATCCGGGCTCGGCGAACCGCAGCGGTCTTCTGGGCTTCATCACACACCGTCAACTTCGTGTGGCTATCAGGCCAGGGCAGGAAGGAAATCACCAAACATAGAATCGCTGCTAAAACTGGCATCAAAATCTATTTGTGTTTTGCCCATTTTTACATGTCTGTGGTACTGGACACACAAAGTTCCAAAAGAGACATCAGTGGGCGAGTAGAAATCCAAGTGAAATGGGGGGGGGGGGGTACCAGTTCTTTACTGTTGGCTTCTAATTGCCCACTGGAAGGATCACATCATCGACAGTGTAATATCTGATATTTCAGTGCCAAAGCACGTGAATGCCAACATAGTAATATGTGCGACATGTGATGTAATTTCCCTTTCAAAAACACATATTAAAGGTATCTATAGGGCCAGCGCCGTGGCACGGTAGGTTTATCCTCCGCCTGTGGCACCAGCATCCCATAGGGGCCCCGCTTCTAGTCCTAGCTGCTCCTCTTCCAGTCCAGCTCTCTGCTGTGGCCCAGGAAGGCAGTGGAGGATGGCCCAGGTGCTTGGGCCCTGCACCCGCATGAGTGACCAGGAAAAAGCACCTGGCTCCTGGCTTCAGATCAGCGCATATCTGGCCGTTGTGGCCATATGGGGAGTGAACCAAGGGAAGGAAGACCTTTCTCTCTGTCTCTCCCTCTCACTGCCTATAACTCTACCTCTCAAATAAATAAATAAATAAACATCTTTTTTTAAAAAAAAAAAGTATCTATGTTTAAATAATGTTGACATATCAAATGGTTTCATTGGCAATTACTACCAAATACATTCAAAACCTGAATTCGTCTTTTCAACCATGGACAAAGATGGGCAGGAAAAGGTTTCCAAGCATAAGCTGCGTTACCAGACATGGAAATAAGATTTTCCAAGAAAAATAATTATAGATGTAGAAAACAAAAACAAAATTAATCATTCCACTGAGCAGAGAAGCACACTTTGGAAGATGAGCATTTTTGACCACTAGTCCAATAAATATCAGAAATCATTCCAGAGATATTTCTTAAATTGGTCAAAAGACAGCAATGGGTGTCATCTATCTTGAGCCACTGAACAATCTCAACTTCGTATTCTCCCCTTTTGATAGTAATTACAAGCAGATATATCAAATGTGACTCTCATTTAGACTTCGGTTTGTAAGAACAAAAGTTATTATCAGAGCCAATTACTGTTTTACCTACATGGCTGCACAGAAGCAGGGAGCTCAGTTTTCATCTCATCAGTGATTTTGTGGTATTTATTTTATGACTATGCCCACAAAGCTATATAAGAAGGAAATAGCTTATGCTATTAAAACTAGGATTGGAATATAAGAGGCTAAGGTTTCTCTTAGAAGAACTTCTGAATTAAAAACACTAGGCAGCGTATAATGCCAGCTCCCCAGACATGGGCAGACCATAAAATGACACACATCTGAGCAGTAGATCCCACACAGAGTAATCAAAATTGAAATGCTTCACAAACAAAGTTGAGAGAGGCTATTTACTAAGTTACAGTATTATCAGCATAACATTATTCTCAACAGTGGCTGCTACAAAAACATCTTCTAAAGTGGATATTGCTTAATATCGTATTCCCACTGGTTAAAGACATCTCCGGTTTAATTTCCAAACCGCAGAAAATAAAAATAGGAAGAGAATGCAGTCACCTTTAACACCCACGCTCTCGACCATCGTGATGCATAATGGAAAAACAATAGGCACCGAGTCTCTGTTCAAGCCATGCCATCCAGGGTTCGTTTGGAAAGCTGCCTAACAATGCCTGCTTCCCAGGGTTGTTTGTGAGGCCTGGGGGACGAATGTGCGGTAAGGTTCTGCTAAATTCTCAAGCACTCTTCGGGAGCTGACGAGGTAGGTGGTGCCACTGACCAAGATATCCTGGCTGCCATGGTCTGACACTCCATGAGCTCTTTTTTTTTTTTTTTTTTTTTTTTTAGATTTATTACTTATTTGAAAGAGTTACAGAGGCAGAGAGAGAGAGAGAGAGAGAGAGGTCTTCCACCCGCTGGTTCACTCCCTAACTGGCTACACTGGCCGGAGCTGCGCAGATCCGAAGCCAGGAGCTGGGAGCTTATTCTGGGTCTCCCATGCAGGTGCAGGGGCCCAAGGACTTGGGCCATCTTCTACTGCTTTCCCAGGCCATAGCAGAGAGCTGGATTGAAAGTGGAGCAGCCAGGACTCAAATCAGCGCCCATATAGATGCTGGCACTGTAGGCTGCGGCTTTACCTGCTACGCCACAGCACTGGCCCCTCTCTTGAGCTCTTAATCTGTCTCCTCTGTCCCCAAAATTTAAATGGATGAACTGATCCAAAAATTGATAAAAGAAGGAAGCCAAGAGTTATTTGACTTCTCCAGAAAAATTCTCTTTCATAGTTATCAAAGAGTTGCTATGGAAATGCTAAAGGAATGGTAGAATTCTAAAATCAGCACTTTGCAACCCCTAATGAGATAATGCATTTAGGCAAATGTCAGTGTTTGCTAACAGCACTAGGTGAAAACTTGCGGGTACTTTTAGAAAGGACAGCTAGAGGCCGGCGCCGCAGCTCACTAGGCTAATCCTCCGCCTGCGGCGCCAGCACCCCGGGGTTCTAGTCCCGGTTGGGGCGCTGGATTCTGTCCCGGTTGCTCCTCTTCCAGTCCAGCTCTCTGCTATGGCCCGGGAAGGCAGTGGAGGATGGCCCAAGTGCTTGGGCCCTGCACCCACATGGGTGCCAGGAGGTAGTGACCATTTGGGGGGTGAACCAATGGAAGGAAGACCTTTCTCTTTGTCTCTCTCTCTAACTCTGCCTGTAAAAAAAAAAAAAAAAAAGGACAGATAGAGCTGATATTACCTGGACTCATGGACTGACCTTAACATTATTAAAAGAAAAAAAAGCAGCCTCCTGATGGGCTCTAAAAGGAGCAGCACCGTAGAAGTATTCCTGGGTCAGGCCACCGCCGGCCGCACTGGCACCCCAAACCTGGGCACCAGCGCCAGTCCTGGCTGCTCCCTTCCCACCCAGCTCCCACTAATGCGCCTGGGAAAGCAGTGGATGACGTCTCGAGTGTGGGGCCCTTGCACCCATGTTGGAGACCTGGATGGAGTTCCAGGCTCCAGGATTCAGCAGGGCTCTGCCCTGGCTATGGTGGTCATTTGGGGGGAACCACTGGATGGAAGGTGGATCTCGCTCTCTGTCACTCTGCCTTTCAAATAAATAAGCAAATCTTTTTTTTTTTAAGAGAGGAGTATCTCAAGGAGCATAAAGTTTAAAAAAAAAAAACAAAAGGAGTATTCCTGTCAGAAGATGGAACTTGAATATGATTGAGTTTCCGGATAAAACCGTCGGTTTACAACAAATACTAGGGACAAGGAAACATGTAAAATGACACCATGAGATTGCAATCAGACAAATCCAGCTTATGGGAAGACCTAGATGACAAATGAACTGGTTTCTTCAGCAAATTAATGACATTTTTTAAATGAGAGAAACTGTCATAGGCAAAATGAGGTACAACTGGGGTGTATGGACCTTGTCTGCAACATGATTCAAACCAAGAGGAGAAAGACAGCTGGGGAAAACTGAACTGAACTGCAACTAGGTAAGATTAATGAGTTGTTGCTAAACCTGCTAGATTCAGCCTGTATCCAAGAACATACGGAGGGATGCAATGAGACAATATCTGGGACGTGCTCTAAAAGACTTGGCCCTCGCCCAGAAAAACAAAGGGACTCGATGAGTTGTGAAATTATGCTGGTAACACCAGTGATGGGGAGCAGTGCTGCCAAGTAGCAGGTTAAGCCACTCCCTGTGACACTGCATCCCGGTATTGGAGAGCCGGTTCGAGTCCTGGCTGCTCCCTGCTGATGTGCCCGAGCCTCCGCCACCCACAGAGGAGACCCAGATGCAGTTCCTGGATCCTGGCTTCAGCCTCGCCCACACTTGGTTGTTGCAGCCATCTGGGGAGTGAACTAGGAGATGGAAGATCCATCTTTCTCATTGTTCTGCCTTTCAAATAAATAAATAAATCTTAAAAAAAAAAAAAAACCTGATTCATCGTTAGTTGGATTTCATCCTATTTTTGTGCCTGTTCAAAAACTTTTTTTTTTTTAAAAGAGGGAGATCTTCCACATTGGTTCACTCCTCAAATGCCCACTAGACCAGGGCTGAGAAGCCAGGAGC
This sequence comes from Oryctolagus cuniculus, assembly GCF_051225735.1. Lineage (NCBI taxonomy): Eukaryota > Metazoa > Chordata > Mammalia > Lagomorpha > Leporidae > Oryctolagus > Oryctolagus cuniculus. The sequence continues at coordinate 90,207,320 of NC_142878.1, read as the reverse complement.
CTAGAACTTCCAGTGGGTGGCAGGGACACAACTACTTGAGCCATCATCCAGTGCCCCCCGGAGTGTGCATTAGCAAGAAGCTGGATTAGAAGAGGAGGAGCCAGGACCCCCAACACGGGATGCAGGCTTTCCTGGCGGTGTCTTCATCGCTGAGACAGACTTGTGCCCCTCAAAGGCAAGTCTTCTTAATAAAAAGTCAGAATTAAAATGCAGGTATACGTCACAGGTAACTATTTGTTATTATTTCAGCTCTAACATGCTATGTGCTATGACTTCCCCTCTTATCTGGTGGTGTGGCTAGAAGGATCAGCAAGTAGAAGCCCCCTCCGTTAGCAGGTGTTTGGGGCAGTGGTTAAGAGACCGCTTGGGACGCATGCATCCCACAAAAGAATGCCTGGGTTTGAGACCTGACTCCAGCCTTGACTCCTGTCTCCTACTGACGCACACCCTGCAGGGCAGCCCGTGACAGCTGAAGTCCTTGGGTCCCTGACCCACGTGGGAGACCTGGATTGAGTTCCTGGCTCCTAAGTGAACACCGGCTAGTGCAGGCATTAGGGGAATGAACCAACAGATGGAACATCTTTGTCTGTCTCTCTGACGTTTGAATAAATGTGGTGGTTTTTTTGTTTGTTTGTTTGTTTTTTTTACCGACCCCGGCTGCTGCCTAACTGCCTGAGCCCGTGGCACCTTAAGACTGAACCGCTCCCATTCACATGTACCCTGCAGGGGCTGACTGGGTTGGGGGGAAGCTAACTTTTATTCGGCTCCCGTGTGGGGCCAGGCCGCAGAATGGGTGGGTGTCGCCCTATCCAGCTGACTTAGCTCAGTTCTTAAGAGGGCAAGAGGGAGCATGTGACAGCACTGCTAGGCCAAGGAGGACAACTGGGCAGGCGACTTCTGCAGGCCACGCGGCTCCAAGTCGGGAGACAGGATTCAATCCTCATGTCGGCCCCTGCACATCTTCCATCCAGTGGGTCACTCCCCAGGTGGCCGCAAAAGCTAGGACTGGGCCAGGCTGAAGCCAGGAGTTTGGAACTCCATCTGGGTCTCCTCGTGGGTGGCAGGGGCCCAAGCATTTGGGCTGTCCTCCGCTGCTTTCCCAGGAGCATTAGTAGGGAGCTGGGTTGGAAGTGGAGCAGCCGGGACTGGGACCGGTGCTCTGATATGGGGTGCTGGTGTTGTGGGCGCCAGAATGCTGACCCCAGTGTTTTCTGTGTTCTTGAATCCACTTCTGCTTTGCCGTCTCTGACCCCAACAGGAACCACGTGGGCCCATGGCCCCGCTGATTGTCAGGGAGACCTAGGACGGGTCTCTGTGTCTCCAATCTGCGTGAGCTCCTGCCTCTGATCTCTGACTGGCACGTGGCTCTCACCCTTCCACCCCCGGGGAGTTTCCCGGAGGGTGGCACCATCTGGTCTCCCGCTGGGGCCCGGCCCCTCTCCTGCTGCTCCCCGCCCACTGCCCCGAGTCCCAGGCGTGCTGAGTGGCCAGCCAGTCTCTGCTCAGGAGAGCACGCTCCGTCTGCCTCTGCGGGGAGAGGCTGGCCGCTCTCCTGGGGATGCCTCTCCTCCCCTGCTCAGGGTCTTCTGGGCCCAGCTTCACTCAGACTTGAACTCAGATCCAGGCACAGCCTCCGCGGAGAGGCCTCCCCGAACGCCATCTCCCCTTCTCTGCTCTCAACAAGTTGCTCGTTCACTCAACTGCTTACGGAGACTAAGAGGTGTGCAACAAGAAAGCCAGGCCCCGTCCCTACGCGGATCTCAGATTCCTGAAGGACTATAAGGAGTCAGACAAAAACACATAAATGCACATACAATTAAGTTTCCATGCCGACAGTGTTCTTAATAAAATGCACTAGGATAAGGGGACGGGGAACCAGGGAGGCCTCCTTGGAGGTGGTGAGCAGGGGCTGATCTTCTGAGCAGAGGACAATTACCCTGCCAGCCGGGTGCAGACACCGAGTCATGCCGAGATTCGGGAGCGACTCGGGAGTGAGAAACTGATGAGTCATGAGAGGGGCTCACTGCGGAAACGAAGGCCCCAGTAAGAGCCTGGCCTCGATGGGCGGGGCACTCCTTGCATTACCAAGAGAGAAGACATAGAATACAGGTGGACTAGATACTGGGAAGGCCAGGATCAAGTTTAGTGAGTGCTGGAAAAATGAGCTTACATGAGGCAGGGTAATTCGGTTCACTCATGTATTTGAAGCCCAGAGGTAGGTAGTTCAGGCTGGGTTTGCGAGCCCGTGAAGTAACCAGGGTCCAGACTCCTTCCAAGCGCTCTGCTGTCACTGATGTGTGGGTCTCCTCCTCCTGATCTAGCATGGCTGCTAAAGTGCCAGGCATCACAGCCTCGTTCCAGGCAGCAGCAGTGAACAAGGGGAAGAAAAGTGTCAAAAGGCACAAGTCACTGATCTTTAAGGAACTTCCCTGAAAACTGCCCATATGTCCCCTGACATCCCATTAGCCAGTTCTAGGTTACAATGAAACTGTAAAGGAAGCTAGAAAACGTAGTCTTCATGTTAGGTCACACATTTTTGATTAAAAATCTAGGGTTTTATTACCAAGAAAGAGACGAATAGAGGGGCTGCCAGCAGACTCCGACACAGGAAAGGAGGTGGATTTCATCCGATTTCACTGACTATTTGGGCTGCGAAGGGGGATCATCAGCTCGTGGGGAGCCCGGTGGTAAGGGTTTGTGGAGGGAGGAGTGGTCTGACGGAGCCCTCTCGGGGGCGCTGTGGCTCCGCGGGTTAAGCTGCTGACGGCAACACCTGTATCACATATAGGAGCACCGGCCCAAGTCCCCGCTGCTGCACTTCCAAGCTAACTTCCTGCTAATGCACCCAGGAGAGCCGTGGGGGAGGGCCCACACACCTGGGCCCTGGCCACCCACGGGGCAGCCCTGAGTGGAGCTCCAAGCTCCTGGTCTCAGCCTGGCCCAGCCCCGGTGTGGTGGCCATTTAGAGAGTGAATCAGTGCATGGAAGATCTCTCTCTCTCTCTCTGTCTGTCACTCTGCCTTTCAAACAAATAAACATTTTTTTTAAAGAAAGAGAGGAAAACTTGTTTTTTAAGAATAAATGAGGCCGGCACCGCGGCTCACTAGGCTAATCCTCTGCCTTGCGGCGCCGGCACACCTGGTTCTAGTCCCGGTCGGGGCACTGGATTCTGTCCCGGTTGCCCCCCTTCCAGGCCAGCTCTCTGCTGTGGCCAGGGAGTGCAGTGGAGGATGGCCCAAGTGCTTGGGCCCTGCACCCCATGGGAGACCAGGAGAAGCACCTGGCTCCTGGCTTCGGATCAGCGCGGTGCGCAAGCCGCAGCGCGCCGGCCGCAGAGGCCATTGGAGGGTGAACCAACAGTAAAGGAAGACCTTTCTCTCTGTCTCTCCCTCTCTCTCACTGTCCACTCTGCCTATCAAAAAAATAATAAAAAAAAAATAAAAAAGAATAAATGAGTACATACATAAGCAAATGAAACAGCCATCTCGAAGAACGGGAAAGTGACTTCGCTGCAGGAAGGTGCTGGCCTTTCCGCGCCGGCTCTGGTGTCCCCTTGAAGTTTGGGGTCATGAGATTCAAGTGAGGCCAGCGCGGCCACCTGCGGCTTCTCGGAAGCAAGCAGAGCAGTGGGGTGGCGAGCTCTAACCAGGCTCCGCGGGGAAGGAGGCAGAGACACTGAACCGCGGACGAGGTCAGCCGAGAGTGGGCACGGAAGGAGAGCACCCCGTGCCGGGCTCTGTTCTCCCATCCTCAAGGTAGACCGCTGCTGACCACAGAGGCCACCTGGGGCCCAATCCCTTTCTCACTTTCTGCTCTGCCATCCTCAGAGCACAGCCTTTGGTTCGTCTGTCACCTCCTGTTGCAATATGACTGCTGCAGTTCCGGATGTCGTGCCTGTGTTCCAGGCTGAGAGGAAGGGGAAGAATGCCAAGGGACATGCCAGTTGTGACAATCCCTTTTATGAGGAGAGCAAAAATTCCCCTGAACCCATCCCCCAGGAGGCTGCAGCTCAGTACCCACTGGACAGGGCTGGGCTACGTGGTCTCACGCCGTCTCGAGGAGGCTCCGAAACGAGGGAGCTGATTCCTCACGGCGTGATGTCCTGCTGGGCAGGAGCATGGGTGGGAGGCGGGTGCTGGGAAGAGAACGCCCGTTTCTGCCGGGAGCATGGCCTCCAGCGTAGCCCAGGGGGGCAAGGACACTGTGAGAAGAGCGGGGAGTTGTGAAACGGCGAGAGGCCAGGGGCTTGCAGGCCCTCGCGGCGCTGAGGAATTGTTAGAATATTCTGCATGGCTGCGGAGGTCAGCTGCTGTGCCGGAAACAGACTTCAGAGCCGAAGCCCGGGCCTTAGGCGTGGCCCACGGCCTGCTCCTGCAGCCTCTGTGAGCGCACGCAGCGCGCTGTCTGTGGGACGCCCGTCCACACACTGCGGCCCCACGGCACGGAGATCGGCCTCGCCAGCACCTGCCACGCAGCGGCGTCCACATCTTGGAGGGAATGAAACCGCGCCCCCTCCCCGTGGTGAAAGGCAGTTTTTAGCTTTTCCATGTTTGTGTTACTCTGACACTCGGCCGCTGTGGCCCAACTATCCCTGCGTGGCACCCTGTCCATCACCAGTGCGCCCCCGGTGACACCCTGTCCACCTTTACGGCGCGAGGGTCGGCCGCCCACTCACGAGCTGCCCTCCCCGGCTGCCACTGCTCTCCTGAGCTGGGGGCCACGAAACGACGGGCATCCTGCACAGCAAGGAGCCAGCAGCTCCCGGGGAGCCGGAGAGAAGGGCATTAGACATCTGGCAGGTAGGGGCCGGGGGCACTGGCTGGCTGCTGCCTGGAACACCGTATTGCATAGTGGAGTGCCTGGGTTCAAGTCCCAGCTCTGCTCCCAATTCCAGCTTCCTGATAACGTGCAACCTGGAAGGCAGCAGACGATAGCCCCAGTAGTTGGGTTCCTGCCACCCACGTGGGAGACCCGGATAGAGTTCTGGGCTCCTTGCTGTGGCCTGGCCCAGCCCTGGCAGCCACAGGCACTTGGGGAGTCATCCAGCAGAAGGGCAGTCTGTCTGTCTTTCTTTTCTTTTCTTTTTCTTTTTTTTTTTTTTTTTTTTTTTTTTTTTTTGACAGGCAGAGTGGACAGTGAGAGAGAGAGACAGAGAGAAAGGTCTTCCTTTGCCGTTGGTTCACCCTCCAATGGCCGCCGCGGCCTGCGCACCGTGCTGATCCGATGGAGGTACTTCTCCTGGTCTCCCATGGGGTGCAGGGCCCAAGCACCTGGGCCATCCTCCACTGCACTCCCTGGCCACAGCAGAGAGCTGGCCTGGAAGAGGGGCAACCGGGACAGAATCCGGCGCCCTGACCGGTACTAGAACCTGGTGTGCCGGCGCCGCAGGTGGAGGATTAGCCTAGTGAGCTGCGGCGCCAGCCATGTCTGTCTTTCAAACAAACACAATTTAAAAAGTAAAAAAAGAAATGTGGACGGTCCCCCCCTCGCCCCAGATGTCACAGGACCACGGAAAGCCGTATAATAAAACGCAGGAAGTCTGTGCAGTCATAGCAAGCGGCTTGGGCTTCTGGGAGAGGTGCTGGGAGTGAAAAACACGCAGCTAATTGAATTTTTCCATGGAAATGTTATTAGTGGGTATAGTCCTAAGGGCCTATTTTTCATGATGATTTTTTAAATAGAAAAAGCCCCAAATACCATACTTAATCATCTGCTCCACTAACTGTAACTTAGGTAAAGTATCAACTTCTTTAAAGCCTCAACCTTCTGAAGTCTACACCTCTGTAACACACACACCCCGGAGCGTGAGCCTCCGTCTAAGCCGCTGAGTGGGATGGAGTCACAGTCAGACAGCGGTGCCGGCCTGGAGCGTGGCAGTCCTCACGCCCAATTCTAGCGCAGCTTCCTCTCGGCCACATCAGCGTCCCCGCCACAAGTCGGGGGGGGTGGGCAGGGTTTACCAGGAGTGCCCCTCGGGTGAATTCTCTGGACGGGTCTAGAGGCACATACTGAGGGAAATTCTGGAGATAGGCCACCCCCTCCTCCCCTCCCCCTCTCCCTTCCCTCTCCCCTCCCCCTCTCCCCTTCAGTTGTGAATGCCCTATGGCTTAAAGGCAGTCATATTTTAAGCAGGGGCGAGGAAAAGCCAGAACCTGGAGTGCCGGCAGACCCGCGTCTGCAACCCTGCCCGGCCGCCTCTTCGCCGGAACTATCTGCTCTCATCTTCAGTTTCCAGCCCTGTAAAGCGGGAACAATGCCCTCCCTCACGCTCCTGAGTGTCTCCCGCCTCTGCTGGCTTGCCCTTCCCCGTCCTGTGCTCAACCCAGCAGCAGTGGCACCCTCTGAAAGCGCACAGGTCTCCCGGGGATAGGCTTTGGCAGCCCTCCCTAGCCTGCTGTGCATCGATGTGCGTGCTCCCAGGTCAGCAGCTTCACGCAGCCCGTTCGCTCTGGCCCAGGTGCCTCTCTCCTCCCAGCAGCCACACCACATGCCACTCCCTCCCTCGACGACGCCGTGTGTGCATGCATGTGCGTGTGTGTGTGTGTGTGTGTGCGGCTCCCCCCTACTGTCCCCTCCCCAGCTTCGCTCTCACAAACAAACACGCTCTTCATTCCACTTCCGATCCAGCTCTGCTAAGGCTCCCAGGAAAGCAGGGGAAGATGGCCCAAGTGCTTGAGTCCTTGACGCACATTTGGGAGACCCAGATGGAGCTCCTGGCTTCGGTCTAGCTCAGTCCTGGCTGTTGCAACCATTTAGGCAGTGAGCCAGCGGATGGAAGATCTCTCCCTCCTAACGGCCCTCTGTGTGTGTGTGTGTGTGTGTGTGTGTGTGTGTGTCTTAGAGAGAGAGAGTGTGTGTTACTCTCTCTGTCATCTGCCTTTCAAATAAATAAATAAAACTTTTTTAAAATAAAAATTTACAGTGATGAACTCATTTATCCTTACAAATTCCTATGAGAAAACATTATTGTACCCATTTTTCAGATGAACAATGGAGCCAGAGAGAGGGGACGTAACTTGCCAAAGTACAGCTAGTAGGTGGTGGGGCCAGGATGTGGCATCATAGTTCTAACTACTACAGTGTCATCTACTGGGCACCTGCTCCGGCTCGGGCAGTATAGAAACTTACTATATAGCAATGAATTAAACAGTCTCTCTGTTTTAAATATAAAATAATCAACCATAGTGGTAAAACCTCAACAGGTCCAGGATTGGATTTCAACCAACAAAGCAGTAAAAGTCATTTGGGAGATAATTGGGGCAATCCGAATATGAACTGGGAATTTATTATACTGAAGAATAATTGTTGCTTTCATTAGGCGTGGTAATAGTATTGCGAGTGAGTAAGGAACGTACTCATTTTTAAAGATGCGTGTTAAAAGCGTTAAGGTCTTGGGTCTGGATCTTAAAACACTTCAGTAAAAGCAGACGAAGCACAAACAGCAGAGGTCAACGGCAGTTAAATCTAAGCAATGGGGAGATGATTCCCCATGGCTCTCCTCGGTGTTGTCTTGGCCTGCCAGGGCTGCCCTAACCAAGACCCACACAACACTCAACAACCTGCACTCCTCCAGTCCTGGAGGCTGGAAGGCCAAGATCAAGGCCGCAGCACATTTGGTCAGGCGGCAGGCACCCGGACGGCCACCTTGCTTTCCCTGGGTGTGCCCGTGGGGCCTCTCCCACAAGCACTCATCCTGTTCACGTGGTCCCCGCCCTCGTGACCCGCACACCTGCCCAGGGCCTCACTCCAGACACTGTCCTGTCAGAGGCTACACTCCAACACACGGCCTCGGCCAGGCGGGACACAGACATTCAGTATGCAGCACGTACGTGTTACTTTTATTTTTTAAAAAGATTTATTTTATTTATTTAAAAGAGGGAGAGACAGAGAAAAGAGCTTCCATCAGCTAGTTCATTCTCCAAATGGCCGCAACAGCTGTGGCTGGGCCAGGCTGAAGCCATCTGCCTGGAAAACCATCCAGGTCTGCCACAGGGCTGGCAGGAACCCAAGACTGGTGCCATCTTCCACTGCCTTCCCAGGAACATTGGCAGGGAGCAGGACAGCAAGTGGAGCAGCCGGGCACTCAAATCAGCGCTCTGATATGGGATGCTGGGCATCACAGGCAGCGGCTCAACCTGCCGCGCCCCAGCCGCAGCCCCAGCAGGTGTTTCAATACTTTCATAATTAAGAGATTTTTTAAAAGTCACAGAATAAAGACAAGTCCCTGCTCTCACGGAGCTTCCATTCTCATCAGAGGACGGGCTGGTTGACCTGCACTCCCTGTGGGTATTCTTTGCCCCCTGACCCCATCTGGTAAAACCCAGCCAGCTGTGTCATCCGAACAACCGTTCCCCTGAGAGTCAGGACGGGTAACTCAGCGAACTCCGTGAGGTGCCTCAGCTGCTCGGTCTCTCTCCAGCCTCCATCTCTCACCACATCACTCCTTAGAACGTCAACAATTCTCAAAACTTCAAAAAATCACTTTCTCAGGGCTGGCATTTGGCCTGGTGGTCAAGATGCCTGCATCCCAGGGGCCAGGGCTGTGGCGCAGCGGGTTAATGCCCTCACCTGAAGTGGCCTGGGAAGGCAGTAGAAGATGGCCCAAGTCCTTGGGCCCCTGCACCCGCATGGGAGACCCGGAAGAAGCTCCTGGCTCCTGGCTTCAGATCGGCACAGCTCCAGCTGTTGTGGCCATCTGGGGAGTGAACCAGCAGATGGAAGATCTCTCTCTCTCTCTCTCTCTCTCTCTCTCTCCCTCTCTCTCCCCTCTCTCTGTGTAACTCTGACTTTCAAATAAATAAATAAATCTTTTAAGAAAAAAAAAAAGAATGCCCACATCCCAAATCGGAGCGCCTGGGTTTCAGGCCCACTTCTGGCTCCCGATTCTTGCATTCTTGCTAGTGCAGATCCAGGGAGGCCGTGGTGATGGCTCAAGGAATTGGTTCCTTGCTGCTCAGATCGGGGACAGGGATGGAGTTCCTGGCTCCTGGTTTTGGGCTCAATGAGGGGCTGTTGTGGGCATCTGGGGAGTGAGGCAACGGTTGGGATCTCCCTCTCTCTTTCTGCCACTCAAATAGAAAGAAAGAAAGAAAGAAAGAAAGAAAGAAAGAAAGAAAGAAAGAAAGAAAGAAAGAAAGAAAGAAAGAAAGAAAGAAAGAAAGAAAGAAAGAAAGAAAGAAAGAGAGAGAAAGAGAGAGAGAGGGAAGGAGGGAAAAAAATCACATTCTCAGTTGGATCCAAATTCACAAAATGAAAGATTTTTCTAATTTAGACACAAATGCTGTATCATCCTATATCGTAGCCAATTTTTAAATGTTCAATGATTAAGGCACTCATTTTAAGGAATTGATGTTTAGGTGGATTTATCTCCTCTGACCTGTGAGCATGCTCGGTGCATCATGCTTCTCAGAAGACCCCTGATTTAGATAGTTTAAGAATTTCTATTGTGATGTGGCCTGCAGCTTGCCAGACTCGACAGGGAAGCCGAACACTCTGGCGGCCTAGGAACCTCTCCTCCTGCTCTTTCTCCTCTTCCTTATCTTTTCTGCTTTTTACCTCTAACCCTTTCCTTGCCTTTTATGAGTACTTTATGACTACTTGTACCCCAAAACACTCCATGGTGGAGAGGTGGGGCGGTGGGGGGGTGTTGTGTTAACACTGGGTTTGATTAGTTATCTGTTAAGGTTCCTTCAAGATCAGAGAGTCTAGAATTAAATTAATAATCATAATTCTACTCAAAGTTGAGCACTTTGCTATGTGCCGAGTATTGTGCTATTTGAGAATCTATGCATTTATTCCGGTTGCTAGGACCGTCTTTTGGACAGCTCTCCGACATTTTTTGGAGTATCTTCACCCTGAGCTATCTGGTAAAGACAGCATCTGAGCTGAGCCACAGGTACCACCTAGAGTGACACAGACAGACTGCTCCCCTCCCTGGTGATTGGTCTTGGCCTGAAAAGCCACTGTGTCTGTTTTCGGCAGCGTGTCTCACGGTGGGTTCTGTTGATATTGGGAAAGAAGCAGCACTTCTTGTGCACAGTGTCCCGTGCACTGCACAACGTGTAGAGCAGCCCTGGCCCGCGAAGCGCTGGCCGTGCACCCACAGCACTGCGACCGTCCCGAAAGGCGCATCCCCGGGGCTCCCGAGGGAGACCACTCCCTTAAGTCCCACACGGCAAGGGAGCATGCCTATGCTGTGTAGCACAAGGACTGGAACACACTTCATATTCCATGTGCTAAGTAAACTGAACCAATGTCCCACAAGCTGCTTGTGAAGGCAGTCACAGCGCAAATCTCCAAAGAAGGCCGGCGCCGCGGCTCACTAGGCTAATCCTCCGCCTGTGGCACTGGCACACCGGGTTCTAGTCCCGGTCGGGGCGCTGGATTCTGTCCTGGTTGCTTCTCTTCCAGGCCAGCTCTCTGCTGTGGCCCGGGAAGGCAGTGGAGGATGGCCCAAGTGCTTGGGCCCTGCACCCGCATGGGAGACCAGGAGAAGCACCTGGCTCCTGGCTTCAGATCGGCGCAGCACACCGGCCGTAGCAGCCATTTAAGGGGTGAACCAACAGAAAAGGAAGACCTTTCTCTCTGTCTCTCTCTCACTATCCACTCTGCCTGTCAAACAAAACAAAACAAAATCTCCAAAGAATTCTTTCGACACCGACATTGTTAGATTAAGTGTAAAGACTCTTAAGACATTCGCTCTATTTCCTCTCTTTAAAGGCAAATGTGTCTTCAAGTCTTAACATTTCTCAAGTCAGCCTTTCTTACACTTGACGCCAAAAGACACTTGCAGATCACTGTGCACAAGAACAAGCCGCGACGCAACTGTGCAGCTGAGACTTCAGTCACGCACAAGAATCTGCTACGTGCTCACCACAATCGAGTGCTGTGCCCTGGTAGCACCACAGCTGCTTAAATTTTAAGCTAAAATTAGAATCTCTAATTTTTGTTTAAAATGTCTTTTAAACATTTTGCAGCATTAAAACAAAAAAGTTATTACAAATGCAGAAACTGTCTTTCACAAATGAGCAGAGCAAATCTCGTGGAATAGACTCTAGTATTTTAAAATTATTTTCAAGTCAATTCAATTTTCTATCTCTCTCTCTCTCTCTCTCCATATATATATATATATATATATATATATATATATATATTTGACAGGCAAGAGACAGAGAGAGCTCCTACTCACTGGTTCACTCCTCAAATACCTGCAACGGCTGGGGCTGTGCCAGGCCAAACCAGGAGCAGAGAATTCAAGCAGGTCTCCCACATGAGTGGGAGGGATCCAAACACTGGAGCCATCATCAACAACTTGACCCTTCCCCGCTGCCTACCAGAGTCTGCCTTAGCAGGAAGCTGGAGTCAGGACCCAGAGCAGGGAATCAAACCCAGGTACTCTGGTTTGGGATGTCGGTGTCCTAAATACCAGCTCCTCTAGGATTTTTAAAACTATGGAAACCTACCATCACCAGTTCATGCGGTCACTCATGGACTTCCTAGAGCTCACTCTTGGAAGCCACCACTGTCTTTCAAGAGAAGGGTTAACTTTCAGGGATGGGTAAATCATCCAGTTAAGGAACATATGAATTTACGCATTCAACCAACCAAGACAAGTAGAAAGAAACCCTAGTATTTTTCATTAGGCCCAGAATTCCAGTACAAGTCAAAAGTGCTAAAAAAAATTTTTTTAAACATCACCAGTAAAGGTTATTGAAAACAGTCTGCCATTATCATCATCATAATGCTGTACATAATATCAATTGGCCAAAAGTGATTGGGAAGAACCTTCAGGCTGAGAATAAAAAGGTTTAGACTAAGATTACAGTTAATCCATTTTAACCTGAAGATCTCTTAGTTGATTTTGACTCATGATTGGTGGGATCTTACAATCCAGGAACAACAGAGATTTCAATGACAATGCTGTAATCATATCTGCATGGTGCTTTCCTTGAGAGGCCTGGTCTCTGGCTTGAAGCACCCCCACATGCCAATTAGAGAAAATCTATGGGCCATTCTCTGCTATTTTCTGAGCTCCACGCCACACGTGGATCTGTCCAGCATTTTGGCCTGTAGCTTCCGTAAGTGCCTCGGGTTTGACACTGTCTGGAAGAGAATTAATCTCACTCTCCTGCTCCGACCACCACCCCGGCATATGTGCTCCTACACTCGCCATCTCAATCGGCGGTGTCACTACCATCCAAGCGGACACTCGTGAGTCATCGCTGACCTCTCACTCTCTTTCACCTCCCAACCCGTCACCAGGCCTGCCAGTCCTACCCCAATTACAACAGGCCTGAGAACCTGCTCTTTTCTCCTTATGCCCATGGCCACATGCTCATTCAGACCCTCGTCATCCTCCTCCGCATCAGCACAGGGCTTCTGCCTTCAGTGACACTCAGCTCCAGTTTCCAAATCACCATTATAATCCAGTTCTCTCTTTAAAAGTCTTAAATAGTTCTCTATTGCCACTAATACAAATTCAGATCCTTTGCATTAAATACACTTCACCAATTGCAGCCCAATCTGGCCCTCCGTTATTCTGTCTTCAGCCACACCTCTGGTCTCTTCAAACAGCTCTACATCTTAACCACAAGAAATCACTGGGTTCCCTCCGCCCTGGATAAACCAAGCCCTTGTTGATGAGCAGGCCCTTGCACGTGCCTTCTGCTGTCCACCTCTATCCCCTGCCAGGCTACCTGGCATCACGGCCTAGGGGAAGCCTTTCCCTCCCCCCCCAGGCTCGCCTGAGTCAGCCCCTTCTCTGCGGCACTGGAGCAAAAGCGTCTCATGTTAGCTTCCCAGCCTCCCTTAGTGTGTTCCTATGGATGGGTTCCCCCTTGCTTAGCAGACAGCCGACTGCCCAGTAAGCAATCAATCTGTTGAATGACAAGCATTTAATAGATCAATGAATGAATGTTTTGGTAGTCCGAGGGAAGGTGGCTACCCCTGCTGTCCTAAAGTAATCATTGATGCCATCCTCTTTCTTTTTCTGTTTTAAACTAATTATTTTTTCTTTCTTTCTCTCTCTCTCTCTCTCTCTCTCTCTCTCTCTCTCTTTCTTTCTTTAAGATTTATTCATTTACTTGAGAGGTAGAGTTACAGAAGGAGAGAGGGAGAGACAGACAGAAAGGTCCTCTATCTGCTGGTTCACTCCCCAAATGTCTGCAACAGCTGGAGCTGGGCCAGTCTGAAGCCAGGAGCCAGGAGCTTCTTCTGGGTCTCCCATGTGGGTGCAGAGGCCCAAGGACTTGGGCCGTCTTCCACTGCTTTCCCAGGCCACAGCAGGGAGCTGGATCAGAAGTGGAGCAGCAGGGACTTGAACTGGTGCTACAGGCAGCTCCTTAACCTACTACGTCATGGTGCCAGCTCCCCTCTTTCCTTCGTACAAGCGCTCTGGCTGGGACACTGAGGTGTTTGGTCACTCTGCACACATGTGACTTCTGGAAATGAGTGGTTCTAAAAAAGAATACACCCTGTGCTGGATATCTTCCATCTGCCATTGAGAAGAGGAGGCGGGAGTTCGGAAGGGAGGAGCATGGGTTGGGGTATTTCCCCTTTTGGCTCCCCCACCCCCAGGGCAGTGCCACAGGTGGGAGTCCCACTCGGTGCTGTGTCCTCTAAAGATCACAGTCACCATCGACCACACTCTCCGCAGCTCTCCCTCCATCTCCACAACAGCTAACCTAACCATTTGTTTCAGTTTGGATTCTGAGGAAACGGACTCTGAAACAGAGACTGTCACAGGAGGTTTCCTGGGGAGAGCACACGTGTGACACCTGTGAGCAGCGGGCAGAGGGAGAGGCTGATCCTGGTGCAGGTACCAGATCCTCAGCTGGTCTTAGGGGAAGTTCTGGAGGTATGGCTCTCATTTCTGCATCGACTTGGGACGAGGGGGCTAGACTTTATGTCCGTCAGTCATTGGATGGGGCTACAGCTTGCGGGCAGCTCCCTTGTGCCGGCGCCCTGTCACATGGCCCTGGAAGGATCTCCCGCAGCAGTTAAGGGGGTGGATGCTTCAGTCCCGAGTGGGGGAGGAGAGCGAGGCTGGGCATCTAGGCAGCACACAGCAGCATCCACTAAAGCATCCCTCCTCCCCGCGCCCCTTTAGACCTAAGATTGGCTCTGTCCGACTATGGTTAATCCCAGCGTTCTACGCTGATTTATTTCCCTCCATCTTCTTTTCACCCAGGCAAAATCTCCTTTTATGAAATTCTCTTTTATTTGAGCCATCTCTTCCCAACCTCACATCCTAAAACCCCATGCAATTAAGGGCCCAGTCTTAAATGTCTGTGTGCATACCTAATTTCCCTTACAGGAATCATTTCATTTATCAAGAAGCTCATATAAAAATAGAACATCCTACTTCCCCATTTCAGTGAACAGCGCCCCATCGCCCCCACACCAGCTGCCTGAGTCAACATCTTCGCCCTGCCCTGCACTTCCCTCTCTCCTGTATCTGCAGAGACTTTGGTTTCTACCTCTGCAGCCTCGCTCCATTTCCTCACCACCCATCTTGGTTAGAACACTGTCATCTCTCACTCCCACCCTTGCACCTGTCTCCACCACACTACAGCTAAAGTAACCTTTCATAAAGCAATAAGTGGGAGCAAATTGTATCACTTTCCTGCTGAAGGCGCTATCATGCGGGACTCGACCCCAGCTCGTAACATCATTCATCCATCCAGTCACCTCCTAGATCCTTCTCCCACCGTGTCCCAGGCTCCAGTCAGCCTGGCCGTGGCTCACCCTCCCATCCCCCAGGTCTTGACAGATGTAGGCTCCTCTTGGCAGGCACTCTCTGCCCGGCATCCTCAGTCTCCCCCCCTTTCATTCTGGGTTACTTCCACTGATTCCTCAGATTTCACCTTTAGGAAACTTTCCTTGAAACCCATGCTTCCTCCTGAGGGTGGGCTTTTGGCCAGTGGTTAAGACACCACTTGGGATGCCCACATCACCTATCAGAGTGCCTGCGTTTCAGTCCCAGCTCCACGCCTGATTCCAGCTTTGAAACAAAAGTCAGCATCTAATGGAATATGACAGAGCTGGAGATAACAGAGACTTTTCTCCACCTGCTTTGAAGCTATTTAGACTCAACCCTAGAACCTATGGGATCACGTTTTCCTGCTTTTGTTGTTAGGGATATTCAATAGTAAAACTCGTAATTATGACACCATAGGGGGAGGGGTGTCTTTTTAAAGTTCATGGAAAATGAGTATAGTGAAAAAACTGTGGATTCAAAATAAGCTTGTCATTTAATCCTATTTTCCATGAATTTTTTGAAGTCCTCTCAAATTCTGCTATGTTTAATTCCAAAGTTTTTTGACTTTGAAATAGCATAGATTTTTATGCAGATAATGGTATAAACATAGCTTCATTTGTAGTATTGGTGAAACAAAGTTGGCTTTTGTTTCTTGTCATTCAAAATTAATGCTTCTTCCATAAAAACAAAAAAGCACAACCAAAGCAAGCCCTACATATCTGCAGATGTGCTATTAATGTTACGGGTCTTTGTATCTTAATCTTTACTCTTCTTGCCTCAACAGAGTTAAGAATTCAATGTAGGGGCCGGCATTGTAGCACAGTCAGTTAAACCACTGCTTGCATGGGCGCCAGTTCAAGTCCTGGCTGCTCTACTTCTACCCAGCTCCCTGCTAATGTGCCTGGGAAAGCAACGGAAGATGGTCCAGGTACTTGGCCCCTGCCACCCATGTGGGAAACCTGGACAGAGTTCCAGGCTCCTGGCTTCAGCCTGGTCCGGCCCTGGTTATTGTAGCCATTTGGGAAATGAACCAGTGGATGGAAGATCTCTCTCTTTCTGTCTCTCCCTCTCTCTAACTCCGTCTTTCAAATAAATAAACACAACTTTTAAAACAATTTTAAAAAAAGAATTCAAGTGAGCACAAGGGAGAGCAGGATTTATTTAAAAGAGAGAGTGAATATACCTTCACACCTGAGCGTGGGTCACCCCGCATGGAGAGACACCCAGAGAGCTGCCCATGAGGCAAGAGACAGGGAGGAGGCCAGGTGCATGAGCATGGTCCTGAGCCAGGGTGAAAGAGAAGGCACCGCCCGGGTCATCCGTCTCTCGGAGGAGAGCTGTGGTGCCCCAATTAAATCTACAGCCTGGGCGGAGCTTTCTATAGCTTCACTGGGCCTCCATGTGAAGCTGAACTTCCACGTGGTCATCATGGCATCTCCTGCTTCCCGGTCCTGGCCGAGACACAGGCACATCATGGGAAAATGAGCATACCAGATTGACAGGGGAGGTCTCCCATCCGCTCGTTCACCCCCCTATTGGCTGCAATGGCTGGAGCTGCACTTATCTGAAGCCAGGAGCTTCTTCCAGGTCTCCCACGCAGGTGCAGGGGACCAAGCACTTGGGCCATCTTCTACTGCTTTCCCAGGCCACAGCAGAGAGCTGGACTGGAAGTGGAACAGCTGGGACTTGAACTGGCACCCATATGGGATGCCAGCACTGCAGGTGTTGGCTTTACCCACTGAACCACAGCCCCGGCCCCAGTAAGTTTTCAATAGCAAAAATGGAGCCTAGGGGGCAGGCAATGTGGTGTAGTACATTAAAGCCCCTACCTGCACCAGCATCCCATATAGGTGCCAGTTTGAGTGCTTGGTGCTCCACTTCTGATCCAGCTCCTGGCTAATGGCCTGAGAAGGCAGTGGAAGATGGCCCAAGTGCTTGGGCTCCTGCAACCATGTGGGAGACCCAGACGAAGCTGGGTTCAGATTGGCCCAGCTCTGGCTGTTGCGGCCATTTGGGGAGTGAACCAGTGGGTGGAAGACCTCTACTCTCTGTCTCTCCTTCTGTCTATCTGTAATTCTGTCTCTCAAATAAATAGCTATTTTTTTTAAATGGAGTTTGTATATTTTACACAGTTACCTATAAACCCTGAAAATAAGACCTTGTATTCCAATTTTATTTACTGATATTTTATCCTATTCATTTTTGTCAAGGGGAAATCCTCAGAAAGTAAAAAATTAGCATAATTTTTAGATTATGTTTCTGAATGTGCATATTCAAACTTAAAAGCATCTCAATAAGCAATTGTTAATTATGAGTCTTAATTATAACTGAGAACTCCTAGTTGTTTGTCATTTTAGGCTTTGGGGTGTTCAGCAGAGTTCCGAAAACAGCCACCACTTGCAGGGAAGGAGCGCTTGGAGAAGCGACTGGGGCTCGCCGAGTGTGTAAAAGGTTGGAAAGTGGGCTACTGAGGGTGGTCACGTGCCACTGGCTCTCACAACAACTGAATAATAGGAGCTCTTGTGTTGGTGTAGCGGGCACGTGTGACAGCTGGCGAAGCAGCACGGTTTGTCACTGCCCTTACAGAGCAGACTCAGGCCTTCCCTGTGTGCCACTGGCTATGTTTTAAAGCAGATGTCACTGATATTAAAAGTCAAAGAATCATAGGTAAAGTCAGGGCGGGGAACAGTCCGTGCCCTTCTCTGAATGACGCTGGCCCACGCTCACAGCACTGAAAAGGACGCAGGGTCATGCTCAGCAGCTCGTGGACTTTGTTCATTTTATCCTCATTGCTCATTCAAAACTCTGGGAAAAGTAGATGTGCGGCCATTGTTTTACGGCTTCCTGGGGCAAGAATGGCAGTTACTCATTCTACAATAGTCCTAATTTCAGGAATTGTACTCCTTGTTCTTGGAAACCAGAAACTTCTATCCAATCACTGTTCTTGTGGACCAACTGTGGCTCTCCTGAGATTCTTGGAGAACAATAATAATTAACAATAATAACAATAATAAAGAGCCCAAAAACATAGCTGAAGCAGCTGCTTAAAAGGAAGGAGTTCAGAAGGCTGATGCTCCGTCCACCACAGCATTTGGTCGTACTGTCCTTAGAGCCTGTACTGCTACCTGGAGTTTTCTTGGCGGTGCTCTGCCTCACCCCTGTAGCACACAAGCCCTGGTGCTCTGCCTCACCCCTGTAGCACACAAGCCCTGTGAGAGCAGGGACCGGATCAGCCTCGCCGGCCACTGTGCCTCCAACAGTCCTCTAACAACCATGAAGTAGGCTGTCCACTGGGAGGGCCTGATGAACCCCACATAACCAGTGCAGTGACAGGCGGGAGAGAGCCGCTCACGGAGTGCAGAAGAGCCTGCCTGGGGCTGAGCACGCCCTTACAGGTTGCTGGGCTGGCTTCAGTTATTCATTCAACAAACATTTATTGAACTCCTGGCCTAATATAGCAGTGAACACACTGACACAGAGCATGTCCTCGTTAAGCTTACCATCTGATAGGAATATAGATGTTCAGAAATAGATCAGATCACTCACTACCCAATTACGAACTGTGGCAAGTGTGGTGAAGGAAAAATACAGGGCAATACAAAGGTGAGTTTTATAGCATATACGGTGTACCTCAATAAGGTTGTTTTAAATCTATATCACAGTTGCGCCCCTCCAGGCCACTCTGGCTGGAGGTCTCTGACTTAAAGAAACCTTGCTTTTAAATTAAAAATAGGCCCGGCGCTGTGGCTCACTAGGCTAATCCTCCACCTTGCGGCACCGGCACACTGGGTTCTAGTCCCGGTCGGGGCGCCGGATTCTGTCCCGGTTGCCCCTCTTCCAGGCCAGCTCTCTGCTGTGGCCCAGGAGTGCAGTGGAGGATGGCCCAAGTGCTTGGGCCCTGCACCCCATGGGAGACCAGGAGAAGCACCTGGCTGCTGCCATTGGATCAGTGCAGTGCGCTGGCTGCAGCGCGCCAGCCGCCGCGGCCATTGGAGGGTGAACCAACAGCAAAGGAAGACCTTTCTCTCTGTCTCTCTCTCTCACTGTCCACTCTGCCTGTCAAAAAAAATAATAATAAAAAATAAATTAATTAAAAATAAAATAAAACGCTATATCACAGTGGAGAAAACACAACCTTGGATCTGTGCACTTTGGGGTTCACAATCCTGGTTCTGACACTTACCAGCTACATTCTCTTGGGCAACTTACTCATCTCTGCAATTGAGTTTCTGCACCAATAAAATTAAGATAAGCATAAAATCTCCTACGATGGCTCCAAAGGTTAAACAGGTTAGTGTTTCCAAAGCATTGACAAGGGTACCTGGCACTCAAAAGAGGTGACTTATAATTACTTTTGGGGAGTCAGGAGTGCTAGGGACTGAATGTTTCCCCTTAAAAAGTCTATGTTGGAATCCTGGTGATGGTACAGAAGGTAGGGCCTTTGGGAGGTAATTCAGTTTTAAGGATGAAGCCTTGGGGCCAGTCTAGTGGCATAGTGGGAAAAGCCATCGCCTGTAGTGCCGGCATCCCACATGGGTGCCAGTTCGAGTCCCAGCTGCTCCACTTCCAATCCAGCTCTCTGCTATGGCCTGGGAAAGCAGTACAAGATGGCCCAAATCCTTGGGCCCCTCCACCCATGTGGGAGACCCAGAGGAAACTCCTGGCTCCTGGCTTCTGATTGGTGCAGCTCTGGCTATTGTAGCCAATTGGGGAGTGAACCAGCGGATGGAAGACCTCTGTCTTTCTCTTTCCCTCTCTCTCTCTCTCTGCCTCTCCTTCTCTCTCTTGGTAACTCTTTCAAGTAAATAAATATATCGTTAAAAAAAAAAAAAGGATGAAGCCCTCATGAATGGGATTAGTGCCCTTACAATAGCAAATGTGATCACTCTATAAATAGATGGACAGACAGGTCTCTGGCTGGCTGAGTTTCTATGACTAACAATTGGCAGGATTATCACACCCTAAAATTATATCTAATTAGGATTGTATTTTGTATAATAAAACCAAATTACAGGATAGCTTATGTTAGATATGCTCAAAATTGTGGGGTGTCTATATGTATACATATTCATATATGAATGAAGATACAGTGAGAAGGTTGTCCCAGACAGACAGACTGCCATCATCAGACACCGGATTTGCCAGCACCTTGATCTTGGACATCAGCCTCCAGAAACTTAAGAAATACATTGCTCTTGCTCTGATTTTTTTTTAATTTTTTTATTTTCTTGGAAGGCAATTACAGAGAGAGACAGAGACAGAGAAAAAGACAGAGAGAGATCGACTGACCACTGGTTCACTCCCTAAATGGCTGCAATGGCCAGAACTGGGCTAGATTGAAGCCAGGAACATAGAACTCCATCCAGGTCTCCCATGTGTGTGGCAGGGGCCCAAGCACTTGGGCATCCTCTGCTGCCTTCCCAGGTGCATTAGCAGGGAGCTGGATCAGCAGTGGAGGGGCTGGGACTCGAACCCATACCTATATGGGATGCTGGTGTTGCAGGCAGTGGTGCAATACACTGTGGCACATGCTGTTCAGGCCATTGCTTTTTTTTTTTTTTTTTTTTTTTAATTATTTGAGAGTCAGAGTACCAGAGAGAGAGAGAGAGAGAGAGAGAATCAATCATCTACTGATTTATTCCCCAAATAGCCTCAATGGCTGGGGCTGGGCCAGGCCAAAGCCAGGACCCCAGAGCTCCATCTGGGATGGCAGAGGCTCAAGTACATTGGCCATCCTCCGCTGCTTTCCCAGGCTCATTAGGAGGGAGCTGGATGGGAAGTGGAGCAGTTGGGACTCAAACCAGTGCTCCAATATGGGACGCCAACGATGCAAGCCATAGGCAGCTTCACCTGCTGAGCCACAGCTCCGGCACCTGACCGCCATCGTTTAAGCCGCCTTGTCTCTGATAGTCGGCTATGGCAGCCCAATTTCACAATGACAGGCAGGGAACAGGAATGAAACTGAGGTAACAACAGAAGCAAAGTCAGAAACCTCTTGAACTCAATATCTGGTCACTGAGATACCTTCTTTCCAGGATTCTATTCAAAAATGTAAAGGCCCTGCGGCTGGCGCTGTGGCATAGAAGGTTAAGCCTCCACCTGCAGTGCCGGCATCCCATACGGGCTCCAGTCCAAGTCCTGGCTGCTCCACTTCCCATCGAGCTCCCTGCTAATGTGCCTGGGAAAGCAGCAGAAGATGGCCCAAGGGCTTGGGCCCTCACACCCATGTGGGAGAAATGGAAGAAGTTCCTGGCTCCTGGCTTTGGTCTGGCCCAGCCCCGGATGTTGCACCCATTTGGGGAGTGAACCAGCAGATGGAAGATCGAGCTCTCTCTGTCTCTCCTCTTGTATCTTTGCTTTTCAAATAAATAACTAAATCTTAAAAAAAAAATTAAAGGTCTTAGGTTTTGATTTATTTTGCTTTTTTTTTTTTTTTTATTATTTGACAGGTAGAGTTATAGACAGTGAGAGAGAGAGAGACAGAGAGAAAGGTCTTCCTTCCCTTGGTTCACTCCCCAAATGGCCGCCATGGCCGGCGCTGTGCTGATCCGAAGCCAGGAGCCAGGTGCTTCTTCCTGGTCTCCCATGCGGGTGCAGGGCCCAAGCACTTGGGCCATCCTCCACTGCCTTCCCGGGCCACAGCAGAGAGCTGGACTGGAAGAGGAGCAACAGGGACTAGAACCTGGCACCCATATGGGATACTGGCACCACAGGCGGAGGATTAGCCAAGTGAGCCATGGCGCTGGCCTCTATTTTGCTTTCTAAAGAAAGCTCTTTTGTTGAGGAAATGAATGAAGCCATGAACATATCTGAAACAATAATAATATGAAATCGGAGAAACAAACCTATATATTCATTATGTTTTGCTATTTTTGAATATAAGGCAAGTATCCTACCTTTACTCTTTAAAGATGTTTGAACAAGTTTACTGAGATCTAATCCTTACACCACAACATTTGCCTTTTTAAAGTGTGCATTCAGGGGTGCCTACTGTATTCACAGAGTTGTGCCAATATCACCACTACAGAGGGAGTTGCAGAATATTTTCACCATCCCCAGCAAAAACCCGTCGGACCTGTCAGACGGGGCTCCCAGCCTCCCCTCCCCCAGCCCCTGGCACTCCCTATCTTACTTCCTGTGCCTGAGCGCCGCTCTGTTCCTACCTTTGCTTTTGGAAGCACACGTGGAAATGAACTCTGCTGTTTTTGGGGGTGCCAGAGTTTACCCTCAGATTCCAGAGGGAAAACAAATGACTTCTGGTCGACGACAGTTGGAAGCAGCCTAAGTAAACAGCAATAGAATTTAAGGTCAAAGTTGCTATCTTAAAAGCTTCTCAAATTGTAATTTTAAAACAAAGCTTCCTAGTTAAGATTATGTTTTATAGGAAACATTCTATTACTGATTACAATAAATTAGACCAATCTTTAGCATTTTTACCACCATAAAATTGCAGTTAACAGAAGAATTTCCGAGTCTGATAACGACCATTATATCATGAATAAAAAACTTTATCCCTGGCTGAGCTTATGTGACTAACAACTGACAGAATTATTGCACTATAAAACATTTCTTGGAAAAGACAAATACATAATGCTATATTTTGTCTAATAAAACCAAATTACAGGATAGCCAATGTTAAATATATTCCAAATGATGGTCACTAAGCAATTGACACCCATACGCTTTACATTTTTGCTATTTTATATAACTGCCAAGAGTTAAAGATCAGAGACGGTTAAAGAAATTCCTAATTAAGCACTGGATTGTTCCATAGAACAATGTAAAAACAAAATGAAATTGTAAGAACGAGTATACATGTATCCTGGTGTGCTTAAATTTTAAAATGTAGGGGTCAGTGTTATGGTGCAGTGTGTTAGGCTGCCGCCTGTGACGCCGGCATCCTGTATGAGCACTGGTTCAAGTTGCAGCTGCTCCACTTCTCATCCAGCTCCCTGGTGATGTGCCTGGGAAAGCAGCAAAGGATGACCCAAGTGCTTGGGCCCCCACTCCCATAGGAGATCAGGATGGAGTTCCAGGCCCCTGCCTTCAGCCCAGCCCAGCCCTGGCCAGTGTGGCCAACTGGGAAGGGAACCAACGGATGAAAGCTCTCTCTCTCTCTCTCTCTCTCTCTCTGTCTCTCTCTCTCTCTGTGTGTGTGTGTCTCTCTCTCTGTAAATTACTCAATTTTTTTTAAATTTAAAAGCAGGCAATTCTTTTTTATAAAGACTTATTTATTTATTTGAGAGGCAGAGTTACAGACAGAGGGAGGGACAGAGAGAGAGAAACTGAGAGAGGTCTTTCATCCACTGGTTCACTCCTCAAATGGCCGTGACGGCCAGAGCTGGGCCAATCCGAAGCCAGGAACCTGGAGTTTCTTCTAGGTCTCCCACATGGGTGTGGGGGCCCAAGCAGTTGAGCCCTCTTTCACTGCTTTCCCAGGCCATTAACAGAAAGCTGGATCATAAGTGACGCAGACGGGACTCAAACCATATGGGATGCCGGCATTGCAGGCAGAGGCTTAACCTACTATGCCACAGCGTCGCACCCAAAGCAGGCAATTCTTTAACATGGTCAACATAATTAAGATCAATAAAACTCAACTACCGCCGTCGCTGCAGCTCACTAGGCTAATCCTCCACCTGTGGTGCTGGCACACTGGGTTCTAGTCCTGGTCAGGGCGCCGGATTCTGTTCCGGTTGCCCCTCTTCCAGGCCAGCTCTCTGCTGTGGCCAGGGAGTGCAGTGGAGGATGGCCCAAGTGCTTGGGCCCTGCACCCCATGGGAGACCAAGAGAAGCACCTGGCTCCTGTCTTCGGATCAGTGTGGTGCGCCGGCCGCCGCGCGCCAGCCACGGCGGCCATTGGAGGGTGAACCAACGGCAAAGGAAGACCTTTCTCTCTGTCTCTCTCTCTCATGTCCACTCTGCCTGTCAAAACAAACAAACAAACAAAACTCATCTACCAACAGAACTTTGACTCTACTGTGATATCTATTTTTGTAACATTATTACTAAAAAGCAACTTTACAGATTTCTGATTTCACTCCAAGATGTAAAGAGATTAGAAGTTGTCACTCCCATCCTTACAAGAAAAATGCTGAACAAACAAAATAAACCACAACTCTTCTATCCATCAGAGACTGGAGATCAGGGGACAAACTGGAGCCGGGGGAGGGGACTCGGACTCACAGCTCAAAGGGAACGGAGTCCTTCGCTGGAGCCAGTCCTGGGAAGAACACTTACAGCCTGCTGGACCCACGGCTGGCCGTTCATGTGGGTCAGCCGTGTGCTGGGCACTCTGAGGGGCAGGTCTTAGAGGGTTCCACACCACTGTGAGCTTTACCATGCTCTCACTGTGGAGATCACAGAAGAAAACCCTCATGTGAAATATTCCCAGAGAATTCTGTTCTTTGTTCTGTCACGAAGTCTGGCTTTCGATGAGGACAGGCATTTTACCGAAGCTTTAACTAACCTGGGAAAAGGAACTGGCCAACTCCGGCTCCCTGTAGCCCTCCTGCCTCATCTCAAGGTTGGGGGAACTTCTAGGAAAAACGTGTGAAGCTCAAAGACCCTTCAAAAGCCTGAGCCTTGATAACAGTGGTATAGAATGCTTCCCCGCCCCATGCACACCTTACCTTTGCGTCCACCCAGCCCCGTGTCATACAGGGATACAGATGCAAGAGCTGCAAGGGGTGAGAGTCTATCGAAGAAGGACTTTCCAGGAAAACTCCGAGACGACAGAGGGGAGGGAGGAAGACACTGGAAGAAACGGAAGCCTCAGATACCTGCCGTTTTGGAATCCAGTAAACACGGAAAAATCCTCACCAGACACACATAAATCTTTGCACTAAAGGCCTACCTACCCCAGTTTCCATTACACAATACATCAGGCCTAGCTTCCAGAAAAAATCTTATAAGGTACATGAAAAGGCCAGTTATTAAAAAGCAGTCTGGGGATGAATGTCTGGCTTAGCAGTGAAGACGCTGCTTGGGACAGCATCCCTTATTGGCGTGCCTCGGTTCCTCCTGGATCTGCTCGCAACTCCAACTTCCTGCTAATGCACACCCTGGGGAGGCTGCAGGTGGTCGCTCACGCAGTTAGGTCCCTGCCAATCACTGGGAGTCCCACGTGGACTTCCTGGCTCCTGGCTTTGGCCTGACCCAGCCCTGGGACTTGAACTAGAGGATGGGAAATCTCTGTCTGTCTATCCGCCTAGCTTGCTCTTTCACTGTCTCTCTGCATTTCATAGAAAATAATGAAACATTTTTTAAAAGTGAAAAAAGAAATCCAAACATGCTCAAACAAACATAAACTAAGAGATCTGGTGTCAGAGACTTGTTTTGCAAGAAACGTTGAAACAAGTCCCTTGGAGAGAAGAAAAGTGAAATAGATCACATATCGGGTAGACAGAGCAAAAGGAAAACCCCGGGAAGTTCCCAGTGTGCTGTGCCCTGGCCCCAAGGCTCCTGGCTGGGCTTCCTTCTCCTCTGCATCTTCTAGGGTCTTCTCAAGCTTGTTTCACACGCAGTGCCCTGGGGTTTTAACCGTACTTGGTGAGAGGTATAGGAAAAACAATCCTCACATCGTCTTTCCAGAAGTGAGTCTCCGCGTGTATTTTTTTTAAGATTTATTTATTTACTTATTTATTTGAAAGTCAGAATTACAGAGAGAGAGGAACAGCCACAGAGAGATCTTCCTTACTCTGGTTCACTCTCCAAGTGGCTGCACCAGCCAGGGCTGAGCCAGGTGGAAGCCAGGAGTCAGGAGCTTCCTCTGGGTCTCCCTCATGGGTGGCAGGGGCCCAGACATTGGAGTCATCTTCTGCTGCTTTTCCCAGGGCATTAGCAGGAAGCTGGATTGGAAATGGAGCTGCAGGGCACGGACTGGTGCCCACATGGGATGCCAGTGTCACAGGCTATGGTTTTACCCATTACGCCACATTGGCCTCTCTCAGTGCATTTCTAAAATCCTTTGGCTTCCGTGGATTATAGGTCAAAGAGTGAATATTTATTTATTTACTTTTCTTTTCTTTTTTTTTTTAATTTGAAAGGCAAACAGAGAAAAACACATAAATCTTCCAGCTACTAGTTCACTGCCCCCAGATGCCTGCAATAGCCAAGGCTGGGCCAGGCTGAAGACGAGGACACAGAACTTATTCTGGGGCTCCCATATGGATGGCAAGGACCCAGGTTCTTGGGCCATGATCTTGGCCTCTCAAGGAGCGCATCAGCAGGAAGCTGGGTCGGCAGTGAAGGAGTCGGGGCTCACACCTGGCACTCTGATGTGCTCTGTGGGCATCCTGAGCCTTGTTCTCGCCACCATGCCAAATGCCTACCCCAAAAAGCAAATTTATTTGTAATTGTAGATCCTGATTTTTGTCTCTCAACATTTACTATGAGACATGTTCCGCATCACTGAAATTTCTTCAGCAATATCAGCTTTCATAGCTACAAATAACATTAACATGGATTTTTAAAAAGATTTATTTATTTATTTGAAAGTCAGAGTTACAGAGAGAGAGAGAGAGAGAGAGAGAGATCTCCCATCTGCTGGTTCACTCCCCAGATGTCCACACCAGCTGGAGCTGCACCGATCTGAAGCCAGGAACCAGGAGCTTCTTCCGGGTTTCCCACATGAGTGCAAGAGCCCAAAGACTCGGGCCATCTTCTATTGCTTTCCCAGGCTGCAGCAGAGAGCTGGATCGGAAGTGGAGCAGCTGGGACACAAACCTGTACCCATATGGGATGTTAGCACTGCAGTCGGTGGCTTTACCTGCTACACCACAGTGCTGGCTCCCTTACTGTGGATTTAATCATTATTTCACTGCCAGGGCAATTCCTAATTCACCACTATTAGGTTGCTAAGACGAATGCACATATACAGAGATTCATGAATATCTCTCCTTTTTCCTGGGATAATTCCTGGAGCTACAGATGCCACATTAAAAGTAATAATTTAAAGAGCCATTGTTGTGGAATCCTGGGTTAAGCAGCTGCCTGCGACTCCAATATCCCATGTCAGAGTGCTGGTTTGAGTCCCAGCTGCTCTGCTTCCAATACAGCTCCCTGCAAATGCACCTGGGAAAGCAGCAGAAGATGGCCCAAGTGCTTAGGCCCCTGCTACCCACAAGGGAGACCCAGATGGAGTTCCTGGCTTTAGTTTTGCCCAGGCCCAGCTGTTGTGGCCATTTGAGAAGTGAACCAGTGGACGGCAGAAATTTCTTTCTGCCTCTCCCCCTTCTCTGTATCACTCTGCCTTTCAAATAAACAAAATACATTTTTAAAACATAATTCAAACTCACAGGAAAAATGAAAGGACAGTGTGCATCCAAGCGGATTACCAAATGCTGACATCTCTCTCTCCACCCTGCCCCTGCCCTCTGCCCCCTGCGACCAGAACACAGACACAGGCCATATAACTGGGGTTTTCTGTTGCACAGAAACAACCCACAGCAGATTGGATGCAGGGCGCTTCAGTAACTGCGTGACAGTGACCTTCTAATCCACACTCCCCATTCTACAGAAACCTCTTCTTCCCTCTCACTGGTCCCCACTATCATTTGCTTTGTTCTTGTTGATGTTTTCCCCCCAAATGCTGGCACAAGGGAGGATAAAGTGAAGACGTCGGCGTGGCTCTGATGGTGCTGGTCCAGATGGTGGTTCCCCCTCCCAGCGCCAATAAGCAAAGCAGGGTCGTTAAGAACAGTGTGAGCAGATATCGCAGGCTGTGAAATCTGCGAAGGCCAGCCCCGGCGAGAGGAGGGAAAGCGCTTTGACGTGGACGGATCACTGCCAAAGTGGGGATAATAGGGACGCCTGTTTTGAAAACTGTGCAAAAGCAATTTGAGCTCTCTGGAGGAAATATGACACTTTAAAAACTGGTATTTGTTTTATTTATTCAGGGAAC
The DNA here is from genome assembly GCF_051225735.1 of Oryctolagus cuniculus. NCBI lineage: Eukaryota > Metazoa > Chordata > Mammalia > Lagomorpha > Leporidae > Oryctolagus > Oryctolagus cuniculus. The sequence continues at coordinate 90,179,658 of NC_142878.1, read as the reverse complement.
AGGCAGAGAAAAGGAGCAGGAGAATAAAGAGGAGGAGGAGGAGGAGAAAGAGAAATCTCCCACCCACTGGTTTACTCCCCAAATGTCCTTAACAGGCTCTGAAGCCAGGAGTCCAGAACTCAGTCTGGGTCTCCCACGTAAGTGGCAGGAACTCAGGTACTTGAACCCTCACCTGCTGCCTCTCAGGCGTGCATTAGGGGGAAGGGGAAGTCAGGAGAGGAGCAGGACTTGAACCCAGGCACCCCAAGCAGCGTCTTAACCACTGCACCAACCCTGCCCTTTTGCTGATCTTGTCACTGTCTGAAGAACAACTGCCGGGGGATTTTGCACGGCTGGCATCCATTGTTATCCTTCTGCGTCCACTACTCTAAACTACCAGGCTTCCCGTGAGTAGCCCTTGCTGGGCAATGAAGGAGTAGGGGCAGAATGCTGGAATGCGGTATCTGATCAGGATTCGGGTGTGGGCCTCGCCACTGGCCACCTGTGTGATCAGGGACTCGTTTACTCAACCTGTCTGGGCCTCGGTTCCCTTGTCTTTAAAAGGAAAGGGTGAGCACGCACCTCATGAGTTTACAGGGTGTCCTTTGCAAACACTGACGGTGTGATCCTGATCGCAATGAGGCTGGTACTCACTATGTGTCTGTCCTGAAACACCTTAAAAATCTATTGTTATCAAGTGATAATTTCTCATATTATCCTATTGTCCAGGAGTAGTAGTAATTTAGAATAAACTTTTCTAATTTCCTGGGTGCCCATACACAGAATGAAATCCCATGTATCCGAGCAATGCCACGTCTCAGCTGCTCATAGAACTGTGCTCTGCTGTCAAAGGGCAACAGAGCTCTGCAGTCCTCATCAAACGCCTCCCCTCTCAGGAGGAGCTTCGGCCCGCGGCCTGGTGGCCTCCGGGGCCGTGAGCAGTTGGCTCTCAGCCTGAATGCCAGGGCCCAGCCCCTCATTCAGTGTCAGTGTGGTCCAACCCTTCACAGAGACAGGGTAGCAGGATTTGCAGGACCTGGATCTTGATCGTACAGAAGCAAGGCCTCTACGTGGCCAAAAGAACACTCATTCCAGGCTGTCATGCTCGTCCTGGGATCTCAAGCACAAATAATCTGCATTAGAAATGCCAAGAGTGTTAAATGCAGTTTCGAGGACCCCTTCTGGAAAGCAGTGGGAAGGAACTGCAAAGCAGAGTTTGAGAAACATCACTCCAGGCCTGTGCTCTCACGCACAGAGAAGCCACTTCCCAGGGGATAGTGAGACAATGCCGTGGGCCATGGAAGCAAAGTATAAGATCTACTCACATAAAATGAGAAATAAACAAGACAGAATTTCTTTGCAGAGAGAGAAAGAGACAGAGACCACCATCTTCTTGTTCATCCCCAAATGCCTACAACAGTCACACTGGGTCTCCCACCCAAGTCCTTATCTACTGCCTCCCAGGATGTGCAGTAGCAGGAAGCCAGAATCAGGACCAGAGCCGGAACACAAATCTTGGTACTCTGATACAGGGTGCAGGGATCCCAACAAGCAGCTGAACAGTGAGGCCAAATGTTTACCCATGTACAACAGCTTAATACTCAGTTTGTCACTGGGTCACCCACAAGGTCATGTTTCCTGCAGCTCTGGACACATCCTGAGATTGCAGACTTTAAATCATAAAGACCCTGTGAATAGTGGGGCCAGCACTAATGCATTTGTTTCCAAAAAAGACTGCAGCATACCCATGCAGTGGGTTTATGGGTTTTTATTACTCAGCTTTTTTTTTTTTTTTTTTTTTGACAGGCAGAGTGGACAGTGAGAGACAGACAGAGAGAAAGGTCTTCCTTTGCTGTTGGTTCACCCTCCAATGGCCACCGCGGCCGGTGCGCTGCGGCCGGCGCACCGCGCTGATCCGATGGCAGGAGCCAGGAGCCAGGTGCTTTTCCTGGTCTCTCATGGGGTGCAGGGCCCAAGCACCTGGGCCATCCTCCACTGCACTCCCTGGCCACAGCAGCGAGCTGGCCTGGAAGAGGGGCAACAGGGACAGAATCCGGCGCCCCAACCGGGACTAGAACCCGGTGTGCCGGCGCCGCTAGGCGGAGGATTAGCCTAGTGAGCTGCGGCGCTGGCCCAGCTTTTGTTTTTTAAAGATTTTTTTATTTATTTGAAAGCAGAGTTATAGAAGAGAGAGGGAGAGACAGAGAAAGAGATCTTCCATCATTCCCCAAATGGCTGCAATGGCCCAGGGCTAGGCCAGGCTGAAGCCAGAAGCCTCCATCTGGTGACTCCATCCAGGTCTCCCACGTGGGTGCAGGGGCCCAAGCACTTGGGCCATCTTCTGCTGGTTTCCCAGGCCCATTAGCAGGGAGCTGGATCAGAAGTGGAGCAGCTGGGACTCAAACTAGCACCCACATGGTATGCTGCTGCTGCAGGCTGTGGCTTAACCCATTGTTCCACAACACTGGCCCCTATTACTTAGTTTTAACTAAACTAAGCCTGAAAAAAATTCACATGGGTATTAAATTTTTTTTCTGTAATAAACACAGTATTTTGAAGATAGTGATAACAAACACTAGCCATGAACACCAAGAAAATAGTGTTGTTGACACTATTCCTCATAGCATGAGCTTTTGTTCTGCCCCATTAGAAAGTAAAAATGGGAGCTGGTGCTGTGGTGTAGCAGGTAAAGCTGCCTCCTGCAGTGCCAGCATCCCACATGGGCACTGATTCAAGTCCCAGCTACTCCACTTCCCATCCAGCTCTCTGCTATGGCCTGGGAAAGCAGTGGAAGATGGCCCAAGTCCTTGGGCCCCTGCACCCACTGGAAGCTCCAGGCTCTTGGCTTCAGATTGGCCCATTGTGGTCATTTGGGGAGTGAACCCGTGGATGGAAGACTTCCCTCTCTCTCTCTGCCTCTGCTTCTTCATAACTCTTTCTTTCAAATAAACAAGTAAATCTTAAATAAAAAAGTAAGTAAAAATGATGAGGATCTAATCAAACTTAAGTCAGTCAAAAATAAAAATAAAAAAACCAAACTTAATAAATATCCTGAAGGCTAACTGAAATATGGACTTGTCCCTAACTCTCGTGAGTGCTGAACCTCACCTAAGTGTACAGTTGGTTCTGGGACCTTAGCTGCAGCCAGTATAAGCCCATGAGGAATAACAAGACAAGCAACCAGAATATTATCGTTATTATTATTGTTAAAAGCAGAGACACACGCAAAAAGAGACACAGACAGACAGGGATCTTCCATCTGCTAGCCTGCTTCCCAAATTACTGGGACTGGGCCAGGCCAAAGGCAGGAACCTGGAACTCATTCCAGGTCTCTCATGTGGGTTGTAGGGACTCAAATACTTGAGCCATCATCTGCTGCCTCCTGGGGTGTGCATTAGCAGGAAGTTGGAATGGAAGCAGAGCCAGGTCCTGGGACACGGTGTCTTAATTAGTGCAACAAATACTCGCCCCAGATCATTATAATCGCTAAGCTGCATTAGGAAGACCAGAAAGTTTCGGGCTTTAGGGAGCAGGGTTGTGGTGCACTGGGTTAAGCCACTGTCTGCAATACTGGCGTCCCACATCAGAACCACTGTTTGAGTCCTGGCTGCTCTGCTTCCAATCCAGCTCCCCGATAATGTACTTGGGAAAGCAACGGAAAATGACTCAAGTTGTTGGGGCCCTGCTTCCCACGTGGGAGACTTGGATAGAGTTCCTGGTTCCTTTCTTTGGCCTGGCCCAGTCCCAACCATTGCAAACCATTTGGGGAGTGAACCAGTAGATGGAAGATTTCTCTGCCACTTTGCCTTTCAAAATAAATAAAATAAGAAAAGAGCTTTCAACTCTTAATAAAGTAGAAAAATTTTAAATATTTATTGCCTCTTGATCTCATGATCTAAAGTTCTATGTTGGTGTACTTTAAAATATACTCACTATATGTGATAAAAATATACATAATTTATAAATAAATACACACATACTGTGGGTACGTGACCCAGCTCAAAACTCTCGTGAAATCACCTCTCTGACCTCCTGCCCGGTGTTGTGACTGAGCAGGCTGCACCTCAGCGAGTCACAGAAAACATCTTCCTACTTGGAGATTATAAGGACTTGGCCATGGAACCTTAGGAGACAAATGCCATGCGTGGACCGGTCCTGCTCCTTCAGGCATGAGAACCTGACGGAATTCTGGGTTCCATAACCTGCTTCACAAATACTCTCCCAGCTGGCCCTGCCAGACTTTGAAGCCAAGTGTATCCATGTCAGGCTCCTAGCACAAGTGCAGGGCCGGGGGTGGTTAGCTACCTAGGAGCACAGCTAGCCCCCAATCTCTCATCTCCTGGATTCTCCTCTTTCCATCTACTTTTGTTGCTTCTCTGCCTCCCTGAGCTGCACCCTGTGGCTCTCACCTGGACAGTCCAGGACCTGCCCCAGGCTTGTTTACTTGGAAGACCCCATTTGGACTTTGCTCCAGTGTTTAGACCTTGAGCCACCTCATTTCATTGCAAACTACATGTCACTTTAGCACCATGCAGCCGCAGCTAGGACTGGGAGAAGCCCCCACCACCACCTCCAGGCTCATGGGACCCATTCAAAGTTGGCAGGCTTCCTGTGTTCCCGAGAGGGAGGCCAATTATCAACTATTATACTGAATGGGAAAGATGCGACCCAAGGGCCACTCACGGGTGCCTGCTCCGTGTCTCCTGTCAATGTCTTCCTTCACTCGTCCAGACCCTAAGAAGGGGCCAGGACACTCTTGAGAAGGAGAGAAGCACTGTGCAAGCAATATCTCCTTCAGACACATTCTGTTTAGTTCCCTGTGAGTTGCAACTGCTGCCTAGTTAGATCTTTCCAGCTATCTTAATCTGCACACCTGTAGGCCAGAATCCCTGTTCTCCATCCGGATGAGAGGAGAACTGAAGGACTGGATTCTTATATTAGAGCTGGTGACAGACCCCTCTTTGCCTGTTACTCATCCCCACCCTCTCCATCCCGAGTCTTTCTCACTGGTTGCTTATAGGTGTGGTCCCTTGAACACACACACTCTCCACCTAGCGTGGACCTCCTGCCTGCCCCCTGCAGGGGCCTCCCACTTTGCCCTGCTGGTCTCTCTTGATTAAGAGTCATCATATTAAGCTGCCAAAGTAACCTCCCAATATTTTCTTCTATGAGAGTCCCTTTTAGGATTTTCTCTATAGATTCTTTGTTTTAAAAGATTATGTGTATTAATTTAGTTGCAAGTTTTAGTTTTAGTCTTAAGTTTAATAATTAAAGATATAAATGACCAAAAAATAAAGCATTCTTCCATTATAGACTAGTACATTTTACCTCTTTAAGCTGTTTAAGTGTGTATTTTTGAAATCTTAGACTGGTCACGGTTTTATTTTAGGAATTTAAAAGTGTTTAGATGCTTGCAAACATCATTTTATGATCTTTCATTAGCATGACAGAAAAGCCACCAGATTTAGAGTCAGAAGATTGGATTATTGAAATTCCCACCATGAGATCTTATGCAATTTATTCAAGCTTATTTTGCTCATCCATAAAACAGAGGTAGCACCACGCACAGTGTTGGCATCCAGATTACTGAGAGGACGGATGTAGAATATGGGGTGGAGGCGGGCACCTGGTTCAGTGACTCAGGTGCTGCTTGGGATACCTCTGCTGCCAATTCCAGGTCTCCACCTGCACCCTGCACCCTGCACGACAGCAAATGATGGCTCAAATATCTGAGCCTTTCAAATAAAATTCCATAAATAATGCATTTTTAAAAAACTGTAAAGTGCTTTATAAAGCACGTATCTGACCTCTGGCCTCAGTGCTCCCAGGACTATTGAAGGTGGCCTGTGGTGGGTACTCTGTGCATGTCCGTGGTCTTCTCTTCGTTTCCACTTCCCGGACCACACACCTGCTGCTTCCCTCTTCCCCAGGTCAAGCGCCTTCTGCATTAGGAAGTCCCAAGCTCAAACCAAACAACCAGAGAGCACTCTTTCCTACCAAGCTGACTTCTCGGCTGTCAGTTCGGATCAATGCCTCCTCTACCTTCTCAGCGCCCACGACCTCACAACGTGGGGTCACCCTTGAGTGTCACCCATTCGACGTCGACACAGTCTCACGTCCACTGAGATTCCTTCCAAATGCTTCAAATCTAATCTCCTCTTTCAGTCCCCTGACATCCTCTCTGTCTACGCCCACACACCTCCGATTAAACTTCGAGTCGCAAGGGCCAGGTCTGTGTCTGACTGTACATCTCTGAGCCCTAACGTCGTGCTGCTCAGTAAGCAGCCGCCATTCAACAAGTGTTTGTTGAATAAATGAATGCAAGAGAAATGAGTGCATGAATGTGTGGGTGTTCGTGGTAACCTAGCCTCTGGCTTCTCATCTCCAGGCTACGTGCATTCCCATACACGCTATACAGCATTTTCAGATTAGTTTTTATAAAATGCCACATTTGGCATGTCATCATTTGACATCAGAACCTTCAATAGCTTCATACTTTCTCTGAAGATGACGTTAAACTTTCCTCTTGCCCAAGCTGCCCCCCACTTTACCTACTCCATTTCCTCCCACTTCTCCCCTCCAGGCCCACGAGTGCCCGCTGTTGTGCCTGCTCCCTCCACGGTTCTTCATTTGTGCTCTTGTCTCCTCCTCACCAAGCACTGTGCTTGCCTTCCTGCACGCCTGAGCCCGAGTCCAGCTTGACCCTTCCCAGACTACAGTCGTCCACGGTAACCACTCCATGTTATGATCCCCCTTGTACTTACAGCACCCTCTTTAAAAAAAAAAAAGATTTTATTTATTTATTTCAGAGGTAGAGTTACACAAAGAGAGGTAGAGAGAGAGAGGTCTTCCATCCGCTGGTTCACTCCCCAAATGGCCACAATGGCTGGAGCAGAGCCAGTCGAAGCCAGGAGCTTCTTCTTGGTCTCCCACCGGGGTGCAGGGACCCAAACACTTGGGCCATCGTTTTCCCAGGCCATAAGCAGAGAGTTGGTCCGGGCCATATTGATAGCTTTCCATGACTCCTTGTGCACTATTTCTGAACTTGATGTCACTGTCTCTGATACTAGTCACTTATACTGGGTACATGTATAAAATGCAAATAGGGGACACAAGGTTTTTTTTAGCTTACTACGAAGTTTTAATCTACATTCACTCAAACTCAGGAGGCCTACAGGTAAAAAGATCCAAGGTGAGGTGACCCCACTTCTCTTTAACTCAATCCTAATTTTAATAAATCATTGCAGAAGATTCATTACAGGATGGATAGTTCAAGCAAGCTTTTATTATTCTGTGCTGCTTACCCTGGGTACCAAAATCACCTTTACAATAAAGCACACACAGGACATAAATAAAGTAGTATGTAATCTGAACAGTGCAAAAATGTCTCCTTTAGGAGCTGAGTTTTAGATACTTTTCACTAAAAAAGAACAATAATAAAGAATAATGCTAAAACCTAGGACTTTGAAATTATTGTCATGGTGCCAAGCACTAGAACGCCACAGAAGTAAACTTCATTAAAGTCCAAATTTTAAGATAAGAGTCAGAGAACTTAAAACGCTTCCATAGCCTTGGAAATTCATGACTGGAGCATAGGGAGATTACTGATGCCATAAACAGGAGTGTCAATTTGTAAAGTCAACAACAGGAGTCACTGTGCACTTACTCCTCATGTAGGATCTCTGTCCTTAATATGCTGTACATTGAGATTTAATGCTATAACGAGTACTCAAACAGTATATTTCACTTTGTGTTTCTATGTGGGTGCAAACTGTTGAAATCTTTACTTAATGTATACTAAACTGATCTTCTTTATATATAGAAAATTGAAAATGAATCTTGATATGAATGGAAGGGGAGAGAGAGCGGGAAAGGGGAGGCTTGCAGGTGGGAGGGAAGTCATGGGGGGGTGGGGGAAGCCAATGTAGTCCATAAGCTGTACTTTGGAAATCTATATTCATTAAATAAAAGTTTAAAAAAAGTCCAAATTTTGTCACTAACTTCATTTTGTTTTTTTAAAGATTTGTCTATTTATTTGAAAGGCAGAGTTACAGAGGTGCAGAGAGAGAGAGAGTGAGAGAGAGAGAGAGGTCCTCTATCCCCTGGCCCATTTCCAAAATGGCTGCAATGGCTGGAGCTGGGCCAATCCAAAGTCAGGAGCCAGTAGCCTCCCCCCAGGTCTCCCATGCAGGTGAAGGGGCCCAAGGACTTGGGCCATCCCCACCACCTTCCCAGGCCACAGCAGAGAGCTAGATTGGAAGTGGAGCACCCAGGACCCAAACTGGCGCCCACATGGGACGCCGCATTGCAGGTGGCAGCTCTACCCTCCATGTCACAGTGCTGGCCCCTATTTTATTTTTATTAACATTTTAATTATACGTATTTATGAGGTAGAGTGTGACAAGTCAATACATGTACTTGATGTGCAATGATCAAATCAGGTTAGCATTTTCATCTTAAACATTTAAAAATGTTTTGACTGACTGACATTTAATAACTGTACATTTATGGGCACAGTGTGATATTTCAATAAACCTACAATTGAAGTTACTAGAATGAATTGAACAAAGCCAAGAAAATATTGCCTTTATACTCACCTCATCTGAATGAGAAAGGTTATTTTTTATGTTACTTTGGGCTATAAAGCGGTTATTTTACTTACCATCTGGAAGTCTGAACAGTATATAAATTCTCAGTGATAGGAGTTGTTAACACATGATGGTTTACAACATTTAAGTACTTCTCAATGTGAATCTGTTATAGAAAAGTCAAAGTGTAGGCCATTAGAGCGGACTTAAGATCTCAACGAATTTATTTCATCTCATTTGGTTAATCCTCTAAATTGTGTAATTAAACCAAAAAAAACACACAACATGCTATGTGTTACTGCATGTTTCAGGTATCATTAGGCATCTCAAGGTTGAATTAGCTCCACCACCCCAAAAAGCATCACAGACGTTGAGAATTGAGCCTGAGTGACCTGTAGCACTGCTTATACATGACACTGCACAGTGAGTTCCTTAGCCAGGGAAATGCACTGGGCAATGCGGACATAGAGTAATGTCTTTCTCTTACAGGGACTTCAAGCACACATCCGAGGAAAGCATTTGGCCTTTAGGTACGGATTACATCACGTTTCTCATGGCTGATCCTGTGGTATGAAGCTGACTGCATCGTAGACTGAAAGTGTAAAATCAGAGCAGAGACAGGGAAACTAAGAGATCTAGAAGATGGAGGCAGACTTTGTTTGGAAGCTGGATCCCTTTAGCTAACACATCTTGGCTTCATGAATGACTGTTATGCTGCCCTGAAGTTTGGGTTCTTCCCTGACCTTTGATATCTTTAGAATGATGAAGTTCCTATGCAGTATACTTCCCTGTTCCAAATTTGGTATATTTCTTTGGTATATTTGGTAAAATATAGTTTTACCCACTTGATTCCAATATTACAAAAATGAGTAACTCAAAATACTGAAACCATTATGGAAAAATAAACTCTGATTTTTTAGAATCCTAGTAAATCCCATAAATCTGCATTATGCTGGTATGAATTCTTTTTGGTTAGGAATATTGTTGGGGCCGACACTGTGGCTCAGTGGGTTAGGCCTCCACCTGCAGTGCCGGCATCCCATATGGGCACCAGTTCGGGTCCCGGCTGCTCTACTTCCAATTCAGCTCTCTGCTATGGCCTGGGAAAGCAGTGGAGGATGGCCCAGTCCTTGGACCTCTGCACCAGTGTGGGAGACCCGGAAAAGGCTCCTGGCTCCTGGTTTCGGATTGGCACAGCATCCCACATGGGATGCCAGCACTGCAGGTCGTGCTGTGGCATAATGGGTAAGGCCTCCACCTGCGGCACCTGCATCCCATCTGGGCACCAGTTTGAGACCCAGCTGCTCCACTTCTGATCCAGCTCTCTGCTATGACCTGGGAAAGCAGTGGAAGATGGCCCAAGCCCTTAGGCCCCTGTATCCGTGTGGGAGACCTAGAAGAAGCTCCTGGTTCCTGGCTTTGGATTGGCGCAGCTCTGGCCGTTGTGGCCATTTGGGGAGTGAACCAGCAAGATGGAAGACCTCTCTCTCTGCCTCTCCTTCTCTCTCTGTGTAACTCTGACTTTCAAATAAATAAATAAATATTTTTTAAAAAGGAATATTGTCATGCCTTTATTTATTTATTTTAAAGATTTTATTATTATATTTATATTTTATTTTTATTAATATTATATTATAATGTTATAGTGTTAATAATATTACGAAATAATTTTATTAATATTAGTAATATTCATAATATTAATTAATAATGTTGATATTAATATTATTAAATAATATTATTGTTATATTATTAACAGCCAGAGTTGCGCCCATCTGAAGCCAGGAGCCAGGAGCCTCTTTCGGGCCTCCCACCAAGGTACAGGGGCCCAAGGACTTGGGCCATCTTCTACTGCTTTCCCAGACCATAGCAGAGAGCTGGATTGGAAGTGGAGCAGCCGGGACTTGAACCTTCACCCATATGGGATGCTGGTACTGCAGGCAGTGGCTTTACCTGTTATGCCACAGCGCCAGCCCCGTTGTCATTATTTATTAAATTCTAAGTTCTTTCCATCAAAACACATTTTAGAAGTCACCACTGTATAGTTTTACATGTAATATCCTTAAATATAGACTACATGATGTAAGTTGATCAATCACTTAACAATTATTCTAATTTGAAAAACTAACAGAATAAGAAAGTTGATGACTGCCTTAAACCCAACTCTGTTAGGAAACCACACAGGTCCTATGAGAACCATAATTGCTTTCCTAGAGGCTCGGTTCCATCCCATTTTTCATTTAATTATCGGTAGCTCCACTTACTCTTAATCCTATTTCAGTTCTCTGGATTGCCGTATCAAGATGCTGAATGTCTAGAGTCTCGCCTTTCTCTTCAAGTGGGAATTCTGTTAATTTCTCCTTTAACTGATGGAGGTCATCATGGACCTGTAGATAGGGAAAAAATGTAAAATATTGAAAGAATGTGCACACAGTCTACCTATAGCAACTATTTATCTTACTTCTTTGTTATGTGCTTGAATTGTTGGAACCACATAGTTGATTTTATGGTCTTCCTTGAAAAGGCCCATTTTTATGGTTTTAAGACCTTCTTTATTTGGACCATTCCATCAAACTGTTATTCAGACTTTGAAAAACCAAGTTTTCATACACTTTCTGTTTTCCCACACCCCTTAGACACAGATGTAGGATCACACTTCGAATGGCTTCTGCTTTCTCAAGCAGTAAAGCAGGAGAGTCACAAATGATAGGAAGTCGGTGGCTGACTCCAGAGTCTACAAATCGGTTAGGAAGGAAGCAAACAGGAAGCTTCTAGCTCAGAGATTCTAGTGGAATCAGTGCCTCGTGTTGACCGGGCCTGCTGGCTTTCCGTGCTAGCTGGAGCTTCCCCACTCACTGCTCTGAAGAGGCAGCTCTGTGTGTACTGCGGCCAAGACTTTGTTTTATGTAGTGAGAAATGAGAACGATCCGTGAAGAAAAGGCGCCATATGTTATTACTTGAACATTTTCCTTCAATCTGTATTTTCCTTGGAAATGCGTATCGCTCTCTAATGTCAGGCACCCTCAGAATAAAATGGGCACCACGAAATTGGAGAGCAGATGATTCTCTGCATTCATATTAGAAACCAAACTTCGGATAAATACAGATGGCACCAATTATTGTATGGGCTGCTGCCACAAGAAAAACATTTTGTTATGCAAATTTATGAATCCAACACCTGTTTCAGCAACAGTCACACCACTAACAATCTGTGGTCTGGGTTGCTAAAGGCATTTTGAAATGGTTACCTTTTCTCTGTCAGGATAACTGGACCCACACATTGATCTAGTCTATGTTATTGATTACTCTCGAATGTTCCCAGAGAGCCAAGTCCTGTATTCAAAAGATGAGATTCTGCGTCTTTTCACTGATGGGCATCACAGTCTGGCAGACACATCTGGTCATTTGTACTCCGCACAAATTGTCATGTAAAGCCTTCGGGGCTCACAGATTGGAATCCGAACACACCTCCTGCTTGCTTGTAGGCATTAAGGATGGAGATGTACTTCTTTTGATTGTTTTGTCCAAATTACTGCTGCGAGCTGATTTACCATCCACTGTTTGAAAACACTTATAAAGTACAAAGAGGCAATTCAAGGGCAAGGCCTTTTCCAGGCGTGTGTGTGTGTGTGCGTGTGTGTGGCTCTTCTTTTCAATGCATCAACATTTTCTCCTCTAATATTCGCAGCTCTGTGTGTGTTTATGTAATTGTCTGTCAACTGCTGGAAGTAGTGAAAACTGCTCTGGATTTCTCATCAGGGTGCCAGAGGTTTGGGATTTCCCTCTGCTTTGTGTGGACAGCAACACTACTTCATAGACTTGTGAGATGATATGCAGCAGGACCTAACAGGAACTCAATAAAAGGTAGCTGGGAGGGCGGGTGTTTGGTGCAGCAGTTAAGACACCACTTGGGACACCTGGAGTCCATATTGGAGTGCTTGTGCCTGGGATCAAGGCCCAGCTCAGCTCCTGAGTCCAGCTACCTGCTCATGCGTGTTCTTAGAACAACGGGTGATGGCTCAAGTAGTTGGGTCCCTACCACACATGTGAGAGACCCACATCAAGTTCTAGGCTTCTATCTTCGACCTGGCCTGGCCCAGTCCAGCTATTGTGGGCATTTGGGTAATGAACCAGCAAATGGGAGATCTTGCTGTGTCTCGCTCTGTCCCTCTGCCTTTTACATAAATAAAAACAAATTTTATTAAAAGGCAGCTGGCCACAATTTGTAGCTTTCACACTGACTAGTCACAGGGTCCCCATGTACATCATCCACATTTTCTGAACCTCTAGTTTCTTCACTAAGGAAAAAATGAATTACCTACTTCCAGAATTATTGAATGAAAATGAGGTACACGCATGAAAATGAGTCAATATAGACTTTGTTGACAGATCCATATGAACCGAATCCTGCTTCCTCTTTCCCTAAATGGAACTCAGCAAAGTTACTTCGCCTCTTAGAGGGTTAGTGTTGTCATCTGTAAAATGGGGATACTAAGAGCTGCCTCCAAATGGTGGCAAGAATAAAACAAGGTCAAGTAGGTGAGGTGCTCTAGGCCATGCTAGACAGACACAAGGCAGGCATGGGACAAATGTCAACACTCCTCCTCTGAATCCTGAAACCAAGTGCAACTCCTGGCTGTGACTGACACCCAGGCAATGGTCCCTGAATTGAACTGCTTCCTTACTCTTTCCAGGAGCTTCGTACTTTCCTTGCCAGTATTTTCTCCTCCGCTCCAAATAACCACCGTCTGCTTGTGTAATTGCAATAGACACAAGCACTGGAGAGGTGTTATCCTAGGCTTGGGGAGCAAGAGAGATGATGTTCTAAATCTCTGGTTTTTTTCTTCACACAGCTCCAATCCACCACACTGAATTTTTACATGTCACCCAACATTTCTGGGGCCACCAAATGCATTGTTTTCCATCATAGATTATTATTTTGACTGGGGACAAAAATCGAAGCCCATATTTGATGCAGAAAAGATCTGCTCTAAAATTTAAAAGAATCATGATACCAGACTACATGTGGTCAGAAGTAACATGACGATTCCACTTTATTCATGGCTACTACAGAGTCTGTTGAGTCGTTATCATAACTTCAAGTTATTTATAACCCCATTAATTTTCTATTTGAGAGGCAGACACACAGAGAGAAAGACAGCTTTCATTCGCTGGTTCACTCCTCAAATGCCAGCAACGGCTGGGGCTGGGCCAGGGACAAAGCCAGGAGCCAAGAACTCAGTCCAGGTCTCCCTCTTGGATGACAGGAACCCAATGACTTGAGCCATCACTGCTGCTTCCCAGGCTTTGCATTCCCAGGAATCTGGGAGCAAGAGCCAGAGCAGGAGCTGGGAACGAAGCGCAGGCGCTCTGATGGGATAGCGCCCTAGTTAAGATACTAGAGTCTTAACTGCGAGGTTAAACACCTGCTCTCCCATCCCACTCCCCCATTCAGTTTTCATTGTATGCTCCTGGCAAATCAATCAAGAGGAACTGATACGAACGAGAGTGAAAATATCAAACTATCTACTTAGCTCCAATATCTCCAAAGTTAGTGTTAACACAGAGCTACTATTCTCTGATTTATAGTAACTAATATAGAGTACAAAAAACATAATGTATATGCGTGAAATTGACATTTTGAGACTTGATTTTTAAAGATTTGTTTATATGAAAGGCAGGATTATAGAGTGGGGAGGGTGAATCGTCCACCTGCTGGACCAGGGAGAAGCCAGGTGGCAGGTGTCCAAACACTTGGGTCATCTTCTGCTGCTTTTCTCAGGCCATAGTAGGACGCTGGACCGAAGTGGAGCAGCTGAGACTTGACCCAGTATCCATAAGGGATGCCAGCATCACAGGCAGCGGCTCTTTGTACTGTGCCACAACACTGGCACCTTGATTATTGCTTATAGCCCTTGTCTATATTCTTGAGGGACAATGTGTTTTTCTATTTACTACTGGTTGAATTCTTTACTCAGTGGAGGATTAAGCTTGTGATTATAAAGTAAATTGAAAGTATGTCACAGCAAAAATTAAAAGAAAGAAAGGAAGGAGGAGGGAAGGAGAGATGGGTGGGAAATATCATTTGTGTTCTCAAAACTGTATATTATGAAATACATGAACTTTGTTCCCTTTATATAAAAAGACATGTTAACATTAACTTTCCCTCTTCTTCCAAGAATTTAGACTAAAAAACAGACTAAACTTAAAAATAAGTGTACTCAAGGGGCCGGCGCCGTGGCTCACTTGGTTAATCCTCTGCCTGCGGCGCCAGCATCCCATATGGGTGCCAGGTACTGTCCCGGCTGCTCCTCTTCCAGTCCAGCTCTCTGCTGTGGCCCAGGAAGGCAGTGGAGGATGGCCCAAGTGCTTGGGCCCTGCACTTGCATGGGAGACCAGGAGGAAGCACCTGACTCCTGGCTTCAGATTGGCACAGTGCGCTGGCCAGGGCGGCTATTTGGGGGGTGAACCAATGGAAGGAAGACCTTTCTCTCTCTCTCTGTCTCTCTCTCTCTAACTCTATCTGTCAAATAAAAAAAAATAAGTGTACACAAAACTTAATTTACATAAAAGGGTACGAGACCAGATAATCTAATAATAGCTGGTATTTATTGCTACACTTTGTGTTATCCTACATTTAATTTTTATAAGATTCCCATGAAGAAGTTAATACACCTTCATTTCATACAGGCTAAGTAACCTGTGCTGTGGGGAGCAAACCGGACTAGATTGAGTTACTGGAATTAAGACTTATTCTATGCATCTGCTCTCCCACAATATGGCGCTGGGAGAGAAGTAAACAGCTTCCGCACAGCTGCCTCCAGTTCAACCAATAAACTGTAGGACTTGCTCCTGATTGGAGAGCGGCGTACTCGGCGTGTGGGCAGCCGAGTTGGGATTGGCGGAGGAGGACTATAAAGGAGGAGAGAGACGGCATGCACCAGGGAACATCTATGGGGAACATCTGAAGGAACACCTGTGCAGCCCCCGAGAAAGCCGGCCGGCGGTGTGCTGCTCCCCTGCGGAAGTGGGGAATGTGGCCAGGGGGAACTGCCCTTCCACGGAGGTGGAAGGGATAGTAGCCAACCCGGGAAGAACCAGCAGCAAACCCGGGGAGGGCCGAGCAGACGAAAGAACAGCGCAGGGTCCTGTGTTGCTCCTCCACGAAGACGGGGAGCGACACTGTGCAAGGTAACACAGCTGGTTAACTGGTGGAGCTATTCAAATCCAGCTGGTCGGACTCCACAGCCTCCATGAGTGAGCACATGCTTAATACACAGAATTACAGAAAGGTGAAATTTGGTAAAAATTAGTGGCAAAGGCAGGATATAAACACCTAGAGGAACACAAGGGGCAAAAGGAGACTTAATGATGAACTGAAAAGGTTGGAGAAGGATGCTCGCATCTGCTCTGCCTAGGGGCCTATCCACAATATGTCCATCTTTGGTCAGTTTCCCTTCCATGATATGATGATAATAACATTATATCTGACAGCCACATTGTACAGATTAAATGAGTTAACACTTATACAGTACTTAGAACACTGTATGATATAGTATGTTAGCTTTGATTATTGTGATTTGCCTCTTTGAAGTCCTACTACAGTTTTTATTTTACAATGCAACCTACAGCGGCTCTCCAACTTGAGCATCAGAATTATCTAAGGGTTCATAGAAACAGACTGGAGGGCCCCGACCCCGGGGCTTCTGACTGGTAGGTCTGGGGTGAGGCTTGTGAGTTTGCAGTTCTCACAGGTTCCCAGGTGGTGATGATGCTGCTAATCCCGAGACCACACTTTGAGAAGAGGTGAATCTAGTCCTAGCTCTTCTCATCCTAGGAGATGAAACTACTTCAACGTTACCCACCAGAAAGAATGCCAAGGTCACGGCCAGACCTCAATATTCTGACTGCAAAACCAGTGCTCCTTCCGCTAGACATCCTGCTTATTGTAGACTGTTTGAAGGCAACGGACCACAGCCTCCACCAGAGATGGAGTCCACGTTGGTGTCTTGGCCTAGTGCTGCACGCTCACACATATGAAGGGCTTGCTGGGAGAGTGGGGAGGGTCCTCCAACTCCTCGTTATACACGTGAAGGTACTTTAAAGCGTTCGTGGACAATGGCATTCTAAGTTTATTTTGGTGCTAACATTTTTGGAAATCTATGCATAGATTTTTTTCCCCCATGGACTTTTGAAGAGCCCTCAAGGCCTACATGAAGAGAAGCTGACAGTCTGCAGAGATCAGCCTCAATAACCGGGCTAACATGTAGGCGCTCCTCCTCCACTCAGTGTCGGCAGTAACCCTGTTAGACAAGGAAGGGTGTGGGTCAACAGGGGTTCTGATTCTTAGCTCTTCTGTCCAAGTTCACCGTTCAAGGTCAGCAGGTATCTATGACCCTAACGGTGTATCTTAGGTTGACCAAACAGCTCCCTCTGGATCCACCCCGAAGCAGGCTTTTAACACCGGACCCTGCACCATTATGAACCACAAGAAGAACAGCCTTCAGAAAGAGCATTATGTCAAGGGAAAGACAGAAATTGCGCATGTGAATTCTCTCCTTTCTCGTCTCTCTTTCTTTTAAAGAGCCATTTATGGGCTGGTGAAATAACTAAAGAGAAACTGGATTGCGCCAGTCACCCAAGTGTACTGTGAGGAAGAGCTGGCTGTTTCTAGGTAGGAGTCTCCACTGGTGTTCCAAGTGTTTAGGATCTATCAGAAGACGCGGTGTATGCAGGAAGGGACGTTTGTCCTTTGCTACCGGGAACTGATTTCTAGGGCCCTGAAATGTCCAGCCTGAAAAAAAGGGTCTTTGTCTCAGGTCTTTGGCCACCAGGCAGCCTAGCATGACTTATAAGCTGCACTGTGTCAGTTCCTATGTATAGAGAAACAGGAGACTAAAGACATTAGTCTGCCTCCCAACCCTGAGGGGCTGCAAACTAAAGGTCGTCGTCGAGGGCCATGTGATATTGAGCCCAATACTACCTCTGGATGCCCAAAGCCCCAGGCAGCTTCTGCAGCTGGCAACACGCTGTGCACATGGTCACACAGTGTGGACGCACAGGGACACGAAATCCAGCAGCTCTGTCTGGGAGCCTCCGGGATCCTGTCCTATGCACTCGTTCCCTTAGCCGGTCCTGAGTTCCAAGGTCGTCCTCATTAATTACTGAGTGTGAGGGCGGTCGCGAGGCCCCTCTATCTGCAGCCAGCTGGTCTGAAGTGACGGTGGTTCTGATCCCCTGAACCAGTGGAAGCCAGGGCAGCCGTGAGAGACCCGCTCCTTCAGACTTCGGTGAGTTTGCCCAAACTCACAGCAGGGTGATGCTCAAAGATACTAGGTAAGATTTAGGTAGGAATCATGTCAGGGAAGTCCATGACATTGGTGACTAGGGGCTTGTATTTTGAAAAGAAGTGAAGTGAAGGAAGTCGCTCAATGATGAGATCAAAATTTGGACAGGAAAACTAGATGCATTTGATGAGGGAACATCACTTCACACCCCCTGAGAAGCCTGATGGAGTGGTTTAAGGCCCATTACTTCAAGCCTCAGTCTAGAGGAACGAAACATAAAAGTGATGATATATACATTTTAACGCCACCACATTTGAGTGTGAGAAAACAAAGTGCCTTAACCATTTCAGAAAAATCTGTACCTGCTACAAAACCGAGTTACACCAGAGATGCCAAAACTTTCTTCATACTTCTCACCTCTGATTAAAAAGTTACTCCCCTGAATTTTTAAATTTGTCACATTTGATGTGCAATACAAGTCATCTTTGATATATTTTCCTCTGGGTGTGCTCCCCAACAATGGGCATTTTGCTCCCCAAAATTGGGGTGCTTAGGAAAAGTACTCCACACATTTCCATTTTCTCCCCAAATTCCTGATCACCTTCCAGTGTGTCTGATTCGCGTCTCCTCCATGCCCCGACAGCACGGGTTCAAATTTTTCAGGGTATAACATTTTATAATGGTGCTTCGGTGTAAGATGGATTTTTTTTCCTGTAGGTTCCGGGGTCGTGGAGTTTTATCAGAGACAGGGCGGCCGTGCTGCTGGAGCGAAATCTCCGGGCAACGCCACCCTGAGGGTGTTGGGTCCGCGGAAGGGATGCGGGTGGGTGTTTTGGGGGAACCCTTCTCGCCCCAAAACGAGTGGGCGCGTTGAACCGGCGCTACTAAGCCTCGCTCGGAAGTTGGGCAGTGCCGGGAAAGGCCCGTTTCCCACCTGGCATAAGATGGTTCCGATGGGGTCGTAGTTTTCAGTCTCCTGTGCCATGGCTAGGACGAGGAGGGATGCCTCCCCCCAAAGGCTCGGCCTCCAGGCTCGGAAACCTGAGAAGCGCTCGTCCCCATGGCAACACGGCACGCGGCCCGGCCTGTTCTACGCCGGCAGCGGAAGCGGGGGGTGAGGGTTGGGTTAGGCCATTTGGTTGGTTCTGAGAACTCGGACGCTTCTGGCGTGTCTCCCCCGCGCGCCAGCTCGCCGTGGTACAGCCCAAGGCGGAAGTGGCTCCGGGACGGAACCGGCTGTCCCGCGCAGCTATGGCTGCCGGCGTTCCCTGTGCGCTTGTCACCAGCTGCTCTTCTACCTTCAGCGGAGACCGGCTGGTCCAACGTGAGTAGCGACGCGCCCGGGCCGACATGCAAGGTCCCTGAAACTCGGCGGGCAACAGCCCCAGAGCCACGGCCTCTCGTTGGCCCTTGTCCCCGCCGCGGGCTCTTCGTTCACTGGGTCCAGGTGCTCAGTGGTCCTAGATGTTGGCCTCCGGCTCGTAAATTCTTTGCTTTTATGGTTGGCCAGCCGGCCCACACCTGCGCTCTTTCCAGCTCCTTGTGTAACGCGGGGCGTCCGGCCCAGCCCGCAGGCCGGAGTGAGGGTCCGCCGAGATGAACGTGAAGGCGCGCTGGCAATGGTGCTGTTAGGCGAGTGCACGGTGCTGCCATTGTTGGGGGTGTTGGGCTTTATTCCTGTCCCTGCCGACGAGGTAGGAGAGCGTGCTTGTCTCCTCTGAGTGCCCCGCTGCACTTTGACGAATGAAGCCCTGTTCATCCCGTCCGCGCCGAAGCTGCGGGGACCGCCTCGCCCACAGCTGTTGGGTAGTGCTGGACCTGGTGCTTTTGCCCCTGCATCCACCTAATGACCTCCCTGGGAGCCGGGTGCGGTAACGGGGCCTGTGAAGTCGGGTTATATAGGAGTCCGACTCCTGTGATCGGAGCGGTGACTGAGCTGTATGAGCCTAGGCGCGTCCGTTTTTCTGTCCGTAAAGTGGTAAATGACTTTCACAGAGTGGTGCTTAGTCCGGAGACTGGCACGTGGTAAGCATTTGGTAAATGATGCGGCTTGTTATTAAATACTCTCTCTACATCGATCTTAAGATGGGCCATGTACACCGGTTTTAGGATTGATGGATTTTTTGTTTTTGTAAACCGTAAAGAATCACGCGGGTGTTTTCTTCACCTCTCAAATGACGGAATTAGGTGAGATGTCCCTCCAGCTGTCTATGGTTTAGTTATTAGTTATGATCTCTTAGAAAGTTCCTTGCTAGGGAAGTTTGATTATAAGACTTGTGGAATGATAACTAACACCGTTTGCGTTCCTCTAAGCAGTATTCCTTACTGTTCCCTGCTTTCTTCCCTCTTTTTCTCCCTCCCTCCCTCTCCCCCTCCCTCCCCTTTTAAGATTTATTTATTTATTTGAAAGGCAAAGTTAGAGGCAGAGAGAAAGAGGTCTTCCATCTGCTGGTTCACTCCGCAAATCGCTGAAGCAGCCAGAGCTGGGCCCATCCGAAGCCAGGAGCCAGGAGCTTCTTCCGGGTCTCCCACATGAGTGCAGGGGCCCAAGGTCTTGAGCCATCTTCTACTGCTTTTCCAGGCCATAACAGAGAGCTGGATTGGAATTGGAGCAGCCAGGAGTTGAACCAGCACCCATGTGGGATGCCAGCGCTACAGGCGGTGGCTTTACCCGCTATCCCACAGTGCCAGCCCCCACCCCCTTTTTTAAAAAAATATTTATTTATTTGAAAGAGTTACACAGAGAGAGAAGGAGAGACAGAGAGAGAGAAAGAGAGGTCTTCCATCCACTTGTTCACTCCCCAAATGATTGCAATGGCCAGAGCTGAGCTGATCCGAAGCGACAAGCCAGGAGCCTCTTCCAGGTCTCCCATGTGGGTGCAGGGGCCCAAGGACTTGGGCCATCTTCTGCTGCTTTCCCAGGCCACAGCAGAGAGCTGGATCAGAAGTGGAGCAGCCGGGTCTCGAACCGGCACCCATAAGGGATGCCGGTGCTTCAGGCCAGAGGGTCAACCCGCTGCCCCACAGTGCCGCCCCCCCACCCCTTTTTATAATTTCTTTGTAAAACTTGTGCACTGAGTGAAATTTAGCATATTCAGAAAACCATGAACCTTAGGCCCCAAGCACCAGTGCTGCTGACTTTTCTGTGCATTTTTTCCAACCATTTTTCCAAAACAGTTTTAAAGAAGTAATTCTCATTGCATTTCATATATAATTTTTATCCTGATTCTTTATTTTATATTACATCAAACATTAGCTTCCATCATGTGTCCATCTAGTGACTATACTAGCATTTGCTCAAGGGTCTTAAGATTCTTGGTGTGATTTTTCCAAAATCACTAATTATACATGATACATGAAACTCCTTTGAAAGACATTTCAGGAATATTCAGGTGCCCTGTAAGGCGCATGAAGGAACAGAATGGGCAGAAGTGGCCACTGCCTTGTAGGTAGGAGCTGTGTACCTGTAGTCGTCAAACCATAACAGTGCATTTATATGAAGTGTAGCAACAATTTGGGGGGTAAAATGAATCTTGTACAATGACCCGTTTTATTTCTGAAGTCATATGTAAAATGTCTCTTTAGAAAGCTGTGATTCAGGTTGAAATTAGATGACCTGGGGGCTGGCGCTGTGGCGCACTAGGCTAAAACTCCGCCTGGGGCGCCGACATCCCATATGGGCACCCGTTCTAGTCCCGGTTGCTCCTCTTCCAGTCCAGCTCTCTGCTGTGGCCTGGGAAGGCAGTGGAGGATGGCCCAAGAGCTTGGGCCCCTGCATGGGCATGGCAGACCAGGAAGAAGCTCCTGGCTTTGGATTGGTGCAGCTCTGTCCATTGTGGCCATTTGGGGAGTGAACCAACGGAAGGAAGACATTTCTCTCTGTTTGTCTCTCTCTCTCACTGTCTGTCATTTTACTTGTTAAATGAATAAATAAAAATCTAAAAAAAAAAATTAGATGACCTTTCCTTTGTGATTCCATTAATATTAAATAGTGAAGAAATAAAGTGAAAACAGTGAGCAGATAATATTTGAGGTAATTGAGTAAGGAAAAGTGAATAATGAAAGCGAGCTTACTATTTCTTCCAAGGTTATGAGTAGGGTAGTGGTGGGTAGCATTAGAATGAAGTGCTGGCCTAGTGATCTGCTTTACCATGGATAGAGGCTTTATTAAATTAACCATGAGTCGTCGAATTTCAGTTGGGATAAGAGATGGAGGTGAGTGATTCTGCTGAGTGTCAGTGGTATCAGGCCAGCGTAGTTCTGGGTGGAGTCTGATCTACCTTTTTGGAAGCATTTGGTTCCCTGCTCCAAGAAGGGGAACCTTTATGGTTCTTCAGCTTCTCTTTGCTTCGGCTCCTGATGGAGTTTACTGCTTTTAACCACCAGTGGGAAGTATTTCACAACCAAACTTACTTGGTCAGTGTACAGACAGAATCAGCGGGGCCTCGCTGTCGTGTGAGGAGACTTCCTGTCTGTCACTCGGAGCCCTGACTTGCAATATTCTGGGTAGGTGTCTGATGTCAGATAAAAAGGTTAGTCCTTAACAAGTTTAGATTTCTGTTTATTTGTTAAAGGTTTACTTTGTCTTGTTTTGGAAGATTTTCCCACAGATCAGGTGTTAGAACGTGGCTTTCTCACTTTCCTATCCAGAAAGGAATTGGAAAGGTATATACACAGAGTGGCTGGTTTCAGCCGTTCGCTGATTCACACCGAAAATTCTCACTTCATCCTCTGAGCTCACTGAGGAAATTGTGGCCTCCAGGACTCTTGATCCTTGGATCACTTTTTACATTCGTGAACCTGATTGTGTAGTAGGCTTTTTTTTTTTTTTAAGATTTATTTGTTTGAAAGGCAGAGTTACAGACATGGGAGAGGGAGTGAGTGGATTGGAGTTAGATATTGTTCCATCTGCTGGTTCACTTCCCAAATAGCTGTAATGGCAGGGGCCGGGCCAGGCCAGGCCAAAGCCAAGAACCCGCATCTCCATCTGGGTCTGCCACCTGGGTGCAGGGGCCAAGCACTGGGGGCATCTTCCTCTCCTTCCCAGGCACATTGACAGGGAGTTGGACAGGAAGTAGAGCAGCTGGGACTCAAACTGTGCTCATATGAGAATGCTGGTGTTGCAGGCAGCTGCTTAGTGTGCTACACTATAATGCTGGCCCTGGTTCACTTTAAACAAAAAATCATTTACTTTCATTTTATTTGAAAGGCACACACACAAAGATAGACTAATCATTTACTGGTTCATTCCCCAGATGACTGCAGCAGCCAGGGCTGGGCCTCTTCAGAAGCAGGAACCTGGAATTCCATTTGGTTCTCCTGTGTGGGTGGCAGAAACCCAGTACTTGAGCTATCACTTTCTGCTTCCCAAGGTGCACATTTGTAGGGAGCTAGAATCAGAAGTGGGGCCCAGACTCAAACCAGGCACTCTGATATGGGATGCCGGTGGCCCAAGGTGTGTGTTAAACTACTGTATCAGAATAGACTTTTAAAAGGAGGTGAAGAGGGCCAGTGTTACGGCACAGCTGGTTAAGCCTGCATTTACAATGCCACCATCTCGTGGGTGCCTCTTTGAGTCCTAACTGTTGTACTTGTACTTTCCTTTTTTAATAAAAAAGATTTATTGGGCCGGCGCTGTGGCTCACTTGGTTAATCATCTGCCTGGGGCGCCAGCATCCCATATGGGTGCTGGGTTCTAGTCCCAGCTGTTCCTCTTCCAGTCCAGCTCTCTGCTGTGGCCCAGGAAGGCAGTGGAGCAAGGCCCAACTGCTTGGGCGTCTGCACCCACATGGGAGACCAGGAAGAAGCACCTGGCTCCTGGCTTCGGATCGGCGCAGTGCCATTTGGGGAGTGAACCAGCAGATGGAAGACCTTTCTCTCTCTCGCTCTCACTCAATGTAACTCTACCCATCAAATAATAAATAAATACATAGATAAAAAAGATTTATTTATTTGAAAGAGTTACACACAGAGAGAGAAGTCTTCCATCTCCTGGTTTCACTCCCCAGTTGGCCACAACAGTTGGAGCTGAGCTGATCCGAAGCGAGCATCTTCCTGGTCTCCCAT
Source organism: Oryctolagus cuniculus (assembly GCF_051225735.1). NCBI lineage: Eukaryota > Metazoa > Chordata > Mammalia > Lagomorpha > Leporidae > Oryctolagus > Oryctolagus cuniculus. Next base: position 90,155,741 of record NC_142878.1, on the reverse strand, counting down.
GTGGGTGCAGGGGCCCAAGGACTTGGGCAGCCTTCTACTGCTTTCCAAGGCCGTAGCAGCGAGCTGGATCGTAAGTGGAGCAGCTGGGTCTAGAACCAGCACCCTTGTGGGATGTGGCAGCTTTCCCGCTACGCCACAGTTCCAGCCCCTGCTCCACTTTCAACCCAGTTCCCTGCTAATGTGCTTGAAAGCAGTGGAAGATGGCCCAGGTGCTTGTGTGTAGAGCCTGTGGGCTCCTCGCTCCAGTTCTTCACACAGTATATAATTTGTGATTGTGAACTGCACTCACCCTGCCGTAGTGCTGTGGAACACTAGAACTTATTATTCCTGTCTTTTGGTTTTATCCAGCCTCCCTCCATCCTCTCTTCCCTATCCTTCCTAATAATCACTATTCTAAGTTTAGATCAACTTTTTATTTTTGGCTTCCACATATGAAAGAGAACATGTGATATTTGTCTTTCTATGTCTGGCTTATTTTGCTTAACATGATGACCTCCAGTTCCATCCATTTTGCTGCAGATGTCAGAATTTCATTCTTTTTATGGCAGAATAAATTTATAGTATTATTTACCACATTCTCTTTTTTAATTCATTGACAGATACATAGGTTGAGTTCATCTCTTTGCTATTGTGAATAGAGCTACAGTGAACATGGGTGTACAGGTATCTGTTTGCTATACTGACGTCATTTTCTTCAGATAGAGTCCCCGGAAGTGGGATAGCTGTGTTATGTGGTAGATCTATTTACTTTTTTTGCAATACTTCCATACTGTTCTGTGTAATGACTGCACTTATTTGCATTCTCACCAGCAGTGTTGTAAGGGTTTGCTTTTCTCTATGTCTTTGCCAGCATTTATTATTTTTTGTCTTTTTGAAGTTGGCAGTTTTTTCTTTCAGAAGTTAGAATATATCATTCCATTTCCTCCTGGCCTGTAAGGTTTCTGCTGAAAAATCTGTTAACCTCTTGGGGACTTATTAAATGTGACTCTGCACTTTTGCTGGATTTGGAGTTCTGTTTGTGTTATACTTTTGAGAGAGTGACTATAAAGTGTCACTTTGAAGATCTTTTCTGGTCATGTCTGTCTGGGGTCCTGTGGGAATCCTGTACTTGGATGTTCATATCTTTCTCTATTTTGGGGCAGTTTTGAGCTATTATTTCATTGAAGAGGTTTTTCTATGTCTTTATTCCTCTCTTCTACCTCAAGGATCCCCACAATTTGAGTGTTGTGTGTGTGTTTAATGGTGTCCCAATGGTTTCAGATGCTTTCTTCATTCTTGTTTCCTTCTCTCTCTCTCTCTTCCTCCCTCTCTCCTTCTCCCTCTCCCCATTCCTCTCCTCCTTCTCCTCTCCCTCCCTTTTCTCCCTCCCCCCCCCCCTCTATTTCAGTCAAGTTTAGATAGTCCTTCTTCTACTTGATCTGTCCTATTGTTGAGGCTTTGAACTGTATATTTTCTTTGACTTATTGAGTTCTTCATTTCCAAGATTTCTGTTTGGTTCTTTTTCAAGATCTGTCTTTTTGTTGAATTTCTCCTTTATGAGTATCATGCATTGTTTCCCTAATTTTGTCTGTATCTCTGAGCATCCTTATAATCATTCTTTTGAAATCTTTAACTGGCCTTTTGTTGATCTCCTTTTCTTTGGCATCTGTTACTGGAGTGTTTTGTTCCTTTGGGGGCATCTTATTGCCTTTCTTTTTGGTATCTGTGTCCCTATGTTGATATTTTTGTATCTGGCAGATCATTAGTTTCTATCACTTTTGAAAGGCGGCTTTTGTGGTAAAAGGCTTTTTCCTGAAGATGTGTCAGGTTGACAGACTGTTTGGCTGCAGTTCCAGTTAGTTCAGTGCTGTAGAGTATAGTCTCCCTGTCTTCAACTGTAATTGATGACAGTGGCAGTGGGGGTGTGTGGTACTCCTCTCAGTCGCAGCCGGGTTGCGTGAGTTTCTGTGGCAGGTTGCAGGGTGGGACCAAGGTCTTGGGGGCACCAGCTTTTAATCCATGGTGACTGGGATCATGGGCATGTCTACCCAGAGACCTGGATGGAGTAGCTCAGGTTCCTGGGTGACAGGGGATGTGACTGGCCCAAAGTTTGGTGGTACATGCTGGGGTGGGTCCCTGTGGCACTAGCCACAGGTGTCTATGCAGTTTCTTGGCATCCATCTACCTTTTCTTCCTTATTCTTTGTTATGCTGCCTGAGGTTGGGGGAGGAATAGAGTGAGAAGTCCTGTGGCCACCAGCAGGTCAGTGAAAGGCCACATCTGGAGTCCATAGTCTGCCATAGCATGGGGGTAGAACCAAGGCCCACCTTACTGTGGGCTGCCTGCTGAAGTGGACTTGTAGCCCAGGGCAGCTACAAACAGCCACAGGTGATGCTGAGCAAGCTATTAGTCCAATCAGCTGGGGTGGTGAGTCTTTATTGGCACTGAGGCAGGTCCAGAGGCCTCTGTCCACGAGCTCTGGCCTGGGGACAGGGACAGTTGGGTTCTGCCTAGTGTCGAATTTTGCCAACCTGGCGTGAGTTCCAGTTTGCAGTCCTGTGCTTACTTTGGTGCTGTACTCCCTAGGGGCTGGGGTCATGCTTCTTCTGTTTGCACAGTATGGGGGAACGCATGGTGAAGGCAGATCCTTGGCCACCCAGGCTGACACTTAGCTGCGTTACACCTGAGTCACACAGCCACGGGGTCCTGTGCTGTCTTGTGAATGCACGCAGGCCCATGCAAGGCTGAGGGTGAAGTAGTCAAAACACAACTCCATCCTACTAGGGTGTGGGTCCTGGAGACTCCATCTGTGGTGGGGATAGTAATCTTTGGGCCCTGTCTGGTGCTGGTTCTTATTGCAGGAGGACTGGCGCTGAGCTCCAAGGCAAAGCCCTGAGCTCACTTTCCTGCCCTATTCCACTATGGCTCAGGTGCTACTCTTCACTATCTGAGGTTCCAGGAGGGGTGGGTGGTGGAGGCAAGCTGGGTCTCACAGTCCCTGGACTCTGTGAGGGTGCATGCCAAGCCTGCACAAGGCTGCTGGTGATCCAGGCTGCAGTGAGTCCCTCTCCCCAAGGAACAGGTCTCCGTCTGATGCTGGGGCAGATCTGGAGGCATGCTCTGTGAGCCCTGGCCTGCGGGTAGTGGCCTCTGGGTTTTATCTGAGCTTCAAGGAACAGGCTAAGCTCACTTTCCCGTCCTTCCCCACAGTAGCTGGAGTCATGTTTTGCTATCTGCTGGAGGCTGAAGAAGGAGTGGCAGAAGTGTTTCTTGGCTGCCAGGCTAGAGGGTTCAAAGGCTTGGTCTGCAAGTACTGGCCTGGAGCAGGGACCATGGGTGGAGCCCTGTCTAGCACCAGTTTCACTGTAGCAGTCCTGGGACTGTGTTTCATGTCTAGGTTTTAGCTTAATTCTCTGTCCCTCCCCACAGTGGGAGGTGAGGTATCTCTATATGTGCTATGTTGCTTGGAGCTGGGGTGGGGGCAACGTGGGCAACTCCTTCCATCCTGTTTTCTTTGGTGTGTCTTTTCTTATTGTACTAGACCAAGCATTGTGAGCTCCCACCTGGCTTCCTCAGATTCTTTTTTTTTTTTTAAGATTTTATTTTTTTTTAATATGAGTGGTAGAGTTACAGAGAGGGAGAGACAGAGAAAGGTCTTCCGTCCATTGGTTCACTCCTCAAATGGCCACAACGGCTGGAGCTTGGCCAGTCTGAAGCCAGGAGCTTCTTCTGGGTCTCCCACGCAGGTACAGGGGCCCAAGCACTTACAGTGTCTTCCACTGCTTTCCCAGGCCATCAGCAGGGAGCTGGTTCGGAAGTGGAGCAGCCAGGACTTGAACTGGTTCCCACGAGATTCTAGCGCCACAAGTGGAAGCTTAGCCTACTATGCCACAGCGCCAGTGGCTTCCTCAGTCCTTGTGAAGGTGGCTTGGTTTGTGAATAACTGTTCAAGCTGGTGTCTGTCGGGGAGATGATCGCTGGAGCATCTCGCTCAGCTGCCATCTTGCTCCACCTCCCCAACGCTGGCCTTCTCAAGTTTGTGTGTGTGCGTTTTTGAAAACCAAAGAACCAAGCTTTATTCTAAGGTTTCAGTAATTTCACTTATAGAGTAGAAAATTTAACTTTTCATGTTTGGAATCCGGGTACATTTACCAGAGGAGCAATGAGTCCTCTGGTCCTCAGGCTTCCGAGGCTGCAGAACCAGGAAGCTAATGATGTGATGGGTAAACGAGGCTATGAGGTATGCACAGGCACAGCCAGCCATCACTTGGGACTCTGGTTCTGTGGAAAACGTGCATTCTTCTGCAAGGCTGCGAGTTTGTTTCTAGGTCTGTCAGATTGCGATCCTTGCAAAAGCAGTTTACTAGGAGTATGCTTATTTGAAAGGAAAAGGCTGTTGTGCAGCTTAGCCCACGTTGTCTAGCCGTGTGATAAGAGCTGGAGTCTTCTAATTTGCACTTTTCTGCAAACTTCTATACTTTTTTTAAAAAAAAGATTTTATTTATTTGAATGAGAGAGAGTTGGGGCGGGGGTCTTCCATCTGCTGGCTCACTCCCCAAGTGGCCACAATGGCTGGAGCTGTGTCTCCTATAGGGACCTGAGCACTTGGGCTTTCCCAGGCCATAGCACACTGGATTGGAAGAGGAGCAGCTGGGACACGAACCAGCACTCATATGGGATGAGCGCAGGTGAAGGCTTGTCCACTAAGCCACAGCACTGGCTCCTCTGCAACTTCTTTAGATATTTTGAGTGGAGCTTTTGGTCTACCCTAGAAATAAGTCATAATTTTTGTTTAAGCAGAGTTGTTATTTTGTTGTGGTAGGAAAACTCTGCCTTTAATTGGATTGTATATTTCTAAGCGTTTATTTTCTTCAAAGGATGGAAGAAAGATCAGGCCAACAAAGTCTCCCACAAGGGCCTACAGTTGTCATCGCAGAGTGATTCAGTGGACAGTCAGACTAAAGCAGTGGTTTCAACTAGTAATGGGGGTGGGGGAACTTTGATTTATTTTTAGCTGTGATACTTTATTATATTTTTAAATTTTTAATTAACATTGAAAAAGGGCATAAGATTTTTGTGTTTATTTTAGAAAAATGTTAAATTGTCAGCCTAAGGAGAAGGGAAAGCTTTAATACAAGTTTGTACTCCATGCAAATCCAAAAAGACTTGACATGTCCAAGTTATGTCCACATTATGTCCGTGTGTGTGTGTGTGAAATTAAAGCTCAGAGAAGCTGTGGTTTCCCAAAGCTGTCCATCTGATAAGCTGGGAGCCAGGATTCAATTGTAATTTTTTTCTATATTTGGAAAATGATCAACTTCTTGGCAACCTGAACTCTATGTGTTCAAAGTGGAGACAGGGATGGGAGAAATTGCTGTAGATTTTACTCCTAACATGAGAAATCTTATAGCTTTCAAAGTACATTTAAACTTACTCTTTCATGGTAGTTGGGGCCTTGATAGATGCAGTGTAATGTTAAATAATAAATGAAAATGTCTCTATTGGTGTTCAGTTTGTTTCCTTACTTGTAGAATAGAGATGTTGACTTTGGTGTGTGAAGTTTTAGACTAACCCTTAACATATTATTGATGAGTGAACTAATTGTAAGGTATTGTCTTTCTAGCATATTACATTGCAGTAAACGGGGTGAGGTGGAGAGGAGGAGGAAAAATGCCAGTGGAACAGTGTTAGGCGTCAGTCTCCGTGGCACAAAGCTGTTTATGATGCAGAGTATTGTACCATCCGGGAAGGTTCTGAGCATGTCTAGACTTGGACCTTTGTTTTTATGCCATCTGCTTGTTTTTGTTTGGCAAAAGTATGCAGTGGTCATTGGGTTTTAACAACTTTTCCTCCCTTTTGCCCTGTATAATTTTTCAAGTAATGACACTCCATAAATAATGAAATCTGATATAAAATCATATTTTTAAAAGGTTAAAGTATGAAAATTGTTTTAAATTTGCCTGGCAAGAATGATAATCTGGACGTGACTTTGTATTGATGTTGGAATCAGTGCCTGCGAATACTACAAATACATCTCTAATTACTTATCCAGGAAGCAAGATTGACGTAGGTTAAAGATGGACCAGCTGTGAAACTCTTAAGGAGCCTTTATGATTACAAACCTTTACAACAACCACCCATGTGGGCTTGGATATTCCTTCCAGTTGAAGGCTGGTTCTGCGCAGAGGTGGGGAAAGCATCGCCATACTTGGGCCAATGTCAGTCTGTTCAGAGCAGGAAAATGTGCGCTCGTTTGGCAGTGAACAGTGCTGTGATGTTGATACAGCAGAGTTGCTGTTCTGTCTGAATTCTTCCTGGCTTGTGCAAGATGTTTGTGGGGTGAAAATCTGTGGCTTGAACACCAAGTTCTTTCCTCTCCATAGCTATCTGACTTTGAGCTGGGTTGACTTCATGCCCTCAAATACTTAACATGTGCCACCCACTGTTCTCAGTGCCTGAAACAGGCCTCAGTCACCTGGCTTAGCAGAAACGGGAGGGCATTCTCTCCCAGCCTCCATGATTATTTAGTATCTTTTTTGGGATATCATTATTATAAAATCCTTTCATTTAAGAGTGCATATTTATAACTCATTGATTTTTAAATATATGTAAGGAGTTGAACAACAGCCATCACTGTCTGATGTTAGAACATATCTTTCATTTCAGAAGGAAACGTTGTGCTTTTTTTTTTTTTTTTTGACAGGCAGAGTGGACAGTGAGTGAGACAGAGAGAAAGGTCTTCCTTTTCCATTGGTTCATCCCCCAGATGGCCGCTGCGGCCAGCGCGCTGCGCCAATCCGAAGCCAGAAGCCAGGTGCTTCCTCCTGGTCTCCCATGAGGGTGCACAGCCCAAGCACTTGGGCCATCCTCCACTGCCTTCCTGGGCCACAGCAGAGAGCTGGACTGGAAGAGGAGCAACCGGGACAGAATCCAGTGCCCCAACTGGCACTAGAACCCGGTGTGCCGGCACTGCAAGGCGGAGGATTAGCCTAGAGAGCCGGGGCACCGGCCACCTTATGTTTATTTACAGTCACTTTTCCCTCCTATCCCCAGCCCTAGGCAATTGTCAGTGCATTTTCTGTCTTTTGCCTTTGTAGATTTTTCTGGATTTTTTTTTTTAAAGATTTATTTTATTTATTTGAAAGCAGAGTTACAGAGAGAGGTAGAGACAGAGAGAGAGAGAGAGGTCATCCATCTGCTGATTCACTCCCCAGATGGCCGCAATGGCCAGAGCTGTGATGATCTTAAGCCAGGAGCCAGGAGCTTCTTCCAGGTCTCCACTGTGGATGTAGGGTCCTAAGGACTTGGGCCATCTTCTACTGCTTTCCCAGGCCATAGCAGAGAGCTGGATCGGAAGAGGAGCAGCTGGGACTTGAACTTGCGCCCATATGGGATGCCGGCACTTCAGGGCTTTAACCCACTGTGCCACAGCGCCGGCCCCTGGATATTTTATATAAATGGAGTCATATAATATGTGGTCTTTTGTGTCTGGCTTCTTTTATTTAGCATGTTCTTTCTGAGGTTCATCCATGTATGGAGTAAACTTCATATTCCATTGCATGAACATATCACATTTGGTTTATCTGCTCGTCAGTTGATGGACATTTGCCTTATTTCTGCTTTTTGGCTATTGTGAATAATGCTGTTATGAACACTTGTACAGATTTTCATGTAGGCATGTTTTCATTTCTGTCGGGCAGATGCCTAGAAATAGAATTGCTGGTCATAAGGTAATTTCATGTTTAAGAAAGTGTAAAACTGTTTTTCAGCATGCAGAACTTTTGTACATTCCTATCAGTAATGTTTGAGTCCCAGTTTCTCCACATCTTTGACAACACTTGTTATTATCAGTAGTTTCAATTTTAGCTGTTCTAATGGGTGTGAAGTATCTCAATTGTGATTTTAATTTACATTTATCTAACAAATAATGATGTTAAGAATCTTCATGTGAATGTATTCCACTCATGTATCTTTGGCGAAATGTCTATGAAATTCTTTTTTGTCCTTAAAAAATATTTATTGGAGAGACAGAGATTTCCCATCTACTGATTCAGTTTCTAAATGCCTATAATAGTCAGGGCTGGGTCATGGTCAGGGCCAGAGCCAGAGCCAGGAGCTGGGAACACAATCCAGGTCTCCTGCGTGGATGGCAGGAACCCAGTTACGTGAGCCATCACAACTGCCTCGCAGGGCCTGCATTCATGGGAAACTGGAGTCAGGAGCCAGAGTTGAGGCTCCAGCTCAGGCACTCCAATGTTGGATACCAGCATTTCAACTACTAGGCTAAACGTCCATTCCCTTTTTTAAAAATCTATTTCTAAATTTATTTTTTTATCCTATTAGTGTATTGTAAGATTTCTTTACATATTGTTACAAGTACTTTACTGATACATAATTTGTAAATATTTTCTTCTGTTCTATGGCCTGTCTTTTGATTTTCTTGATGACATTTTTCTGAAACAGAAGTTAGTAATTTTGGTGAAGTCTGGCCGGTCGGTGTTTTCTTTTTCCATGATTCCTTGTGCTGCCCAGTGACGACTGTGCACCTCCTGCAGAACCTTTCGGGTGCTGGGTGTTGGGCCTATTTCATGACACTTTCTAGTGGACCATGTTTGTTTTCAGTATTGAGCACAGAGGCTACAGAGTAAATGCTGATCATTAGACTTAACTCCATTTAGGAAATTTGTCTCCTTTCAAAGTAAATTAGCATCTGCTTCAGATTTCATTGTCGTCCTGAGTAGACACTGAGATTTCAGAATTCTTTAAGGTTTTATTATGTGGTGCTGATTTGTCTGTGGAAAATTGTCACTTAAATATGAAAATTATTATAATCTCGTAATCCTCCTGCTTAGGTTTATAACATAAGTCTTTTTATTCCAGAAACTGATATTTAATTGATTACTTTCAAAACATCTAAGATCAATTGCCAAATAATTTTTGTAGTTAATAGTCAAGGAAGAATAAAAACCAGCCTGTATTCTGCAACTTTTTGTTTGAGGACAACAGCTAAGGGGATTCCACAAGGTATCTGTGCTGTAGTGCAGGGGTTCTCAGGTTTGAGACTTAACATTTTGGGCCACATACTTAGCTGTATGGGTCTGTCCCAGGCACTGTAGGCTGTCAGCAGCTCCCTGCGCATGACAATCAGAAGTGTCTCCAGGTGTTGACAGACTGTCATTTTGAATAAATGATAGAATGGAATGCAAAGAAACATGGGTGGGAAGTGATTGTCAGTTGGGCAGTAGAGTGGGCTTGGGGTGCAGCCCTGAGACTTAGGCTGGCGGTTCCTGCTGGCCTCTTGCAGCACTTGTCCATGTCCTCCGCTTCCTGCCGGCCTCTTTCTGTCGCATTTCAATGCAGGCACGTCCCCATCCCAGTTATGTTAAGATGCAGCTGTGGTGACCAATTCCAGATGACCACAGGGAGAAAGTAGACCAGGTTTCTAGAAGGAGGACTAGGTTGGATTTCTTCTGCTTCAACTTTGAAAAGTTTTCCACTGTGATATAAAAAACCCAAGAACATGTGGAAATGTGAATTTCAGCGTGAGCAGAGAAGGGGCGTGTTGGGGAGAGGTAATGAGGTGTTGTGAGCACACCAGGATCTCTGTGCTATTGTTGAGGCGGTGGTGTGTTGTTTTAATTCAGTCCAGTGACTGCCTGACGGACAGATGAAAGGAACAACACACAGCCTCGCACCACGAGCCTGTGTGTGATCTCTCCAGGAATCCCAGCTGGGAATTCCTGACACTGGTCTGTGTAAAGTGCAGCTTTTTCAGTTTTACCCATTAAGTGCCGTCTACATTGCAGCAATGTGGTCGCCTCTCGGTACCTGGGGAACCATCTGTTAGTTAATGGCTGCTACAGAGTATGTGACAGAGCGGCACCCTTCTTATATGACATTTTTATGAAACTGAGGCTGTGAAATTGTAACTGCTTGCAGCAGTGTGGACCCTACTATGATTTTTAAAGGCCTCTCTTGCCTTGCCAGTTAATAAAAATGCTGGGTTTTGTGTTTTTCTTCCAAATCACATTTTACTCAATCTTTTTCTTTCATAATGGTCACTTTCCCCTTCAGTTGACGTCAGACTCTGCTGCCTCCTATAATTTTCCTAATTGCTTCTCTTCTGTCTTGGTATATGCCTTAACAATGGAAAAGCAAACTTTAAGAAGGCATATTTTAGGGGGTGGTCAAGGGTGGCAGGGAGGGGCCACAGCAGCTTAAGGGGGGCGGTTGTGATGTTTGTAATTATGATGTTTCTTCCTAACCATCTTCAGCACGTCTCCAACCTGTCTTTCAGCCAAGAGTGCTGTCACATGCAAAAAACTGGGCTGGGGAGAAGGGAAGGAGCGCTCACTGAGGCCCCTCTGTGCCTGGTGGCTGTACTTTCTTAGAGCTGTTTCATTTAACCAGGAAGCTAGCCCACTTGCGGGTGAGGAAACAAGCCCAGCACCTAGTCTGCCCAAGGTCTGGCAGAAGCCTGGCGGCATTCAGAGGCGGTTCTGTCTGACCTCCGGTTTCACAGTCTTCCCTCTTCTGGTTAGGTTGGATCTCTGCAAGAGTACATACCAGGAAGGATCCTCACATCCGGGCTGGGAAGTGGTGACACCTGGCCGTAAAGGCAGCTTGAGATTATGAGGAAAAATAAAATCTAGCGTTCTCAGGAGACTGCTGGTTTCTAGAAGGATCGTCCTGATTCCAGGTGGCAGCTGTCTCTGCCCCCAGGGCATAGTAACTGTGACTTAACCACTGGGCCACTTCTCTTTACAGCAGTGTCGTGATTGGTTAAGCATGCATTCGGTTGGTATTAAAAATGTGCTTAATTCTTTTATTGCTAGAGGAGGTATGAGCACTCCAAAACACGGTCCATGGAATACTTATTTTACTTTTTGGCAGAGGTAAAGGCATATATATGTACATGTTTGTATGTGTGTCTGTGTGTGTGTGTGAAAATGGATGTTTGTGATGTTTTGGGAATTCATGTTGAACTCGGTCTGCTTCCTAATTCACGCTGAAAGGAGCCTCAGTGGCTGCCTCTTTTCAGCCATTTGCTTGCCTGTCAGAGTGACCCTGGAGGGAAGGAGCTGTGGGACAGATGGGGAGCAGTGCAGAGCTGGGCGAGAGGAAGAGCACAGCGTCCGGTTAAACCAAGGTACTGCCTTGGCACACAGCTTCCTTCGACTCTTGAATCTTTCTCTTCAGTAATTCCCTTGTTGAGACTGCGTGGAGAATAAGCTCACCAAAGAAGGGAGGAAGTGGGAGTTACTGGAGAGTTGGTCGCTGTGTACAAACAGTTTCTCAAACAGGGAAGATTCACACCGCACTTTCAGCTGGGGGGACGGTTTAGACTTGCTACTGGAACTGGACCAGGTGTAACTTCTCATAGAAATGCATGTAAATGAACTATCTGAAGCCATAAAACCAGGTTCCTAATAACAGCCCTGGCAGTTAATCACTAGTGTTTGTCTCTTAAAAACTGATGAATTAGAGCTCCACCAGGTGGCTGCCGACAGTGTGAATGAGAGGGCGATGTCTGCCAAGTGCTCTTGAATTGTTTTGTGTCAGAGCTGACTACATCAATGCAGTTTAACGAAAGAAGGGAGACCCTTGAAAATTTTTCAAGGAAGTCTGTCTGGCAAAAAACCCTAGAAAATCACTGTAACTCACCTTTGGCATAGAAATGCCCAATGACATAGATAGTGTTGTGGTGGGCTAATCTTGCTGCAGGTTCATTTCTTTTTTTTTTTTTTTTTTTTTTTTTGACAGGCAGAGTGGACAGTGAGAGAGAGAGACAGAGAGAAAGGTCTTCCTTTGCCGTTCGTTCACCCTCCAATGGCCGCCGCGGCCTGCGCACCTCGCTGATCCGATGGCAGGAGCCAGGTGCTTCTCCTGGTCTCCCATGGGGTGCAGGGCCCAAGCACTTGGGCCATCCTCCACTGTACTCCCGGGCCACAGCAGAGAGCTGGCCTGGAAGAGGGGCAACCGGGACAGAATCCGGCGCCCCGACCTGGACTAATGGTACCCTCATTCTGTCTGGGATTTTTAGTGTTCCTAAAAGGGCAGAGGGTACTTTAGGGTCGTAGGTGACTGTGAGGCACTTAAAGTGTGATCTAGCTCGGATCTTAAGCGTGTACCATAGAGTGCTGATGACCTGAATTCAGTTGTAGTCCTGCTTCTGTTGGGCATAGTGGCTTCTTTTTTTCTGGCTCTGTTTTCCAATCTGCAAAACGAATGAATTATATGAGGGTACTTCAAAAAATTTGTGGAAAAAATTTACAGTTGAGTTTATTTTGGTACAAAAATTTTCTGAGATCAATGCCTAGTTTCTTCATAATACATATTTTTTCATGAATTTTTGGAAGATCTCTTGTATGCATGGGTTTCAAAATTTTTTTTTCCAAAAAAGCTTACCTTTTAATTTCATTTTAATTCCACTTTCCACCCTGTCTGTAGAAACTGTTAGCCATATGTACAGCCAGTGGAGTGATTTTTGTTTTAATTTGAGAAAGAATAAACTTGTTAAGCATTTGAAGTCAAATAGAAAAGATGAGGAAGGAAAGCTATATTTAGTGCAGAGATTTACATTTTTTAAATTAAAGTCTACATTATGATATTGATGATAAGAACTAAAGTGAGGCAGTCTTCACTATTTCCTCCCTGGTTCTAATAGGGCGCAGATGTGATAATAAAGTCCATATGTAGCCTCACAGAAAGTATCTGATTAGATGTAAAATGTTCAGTGAAAGAGAATTTGATGAGTAAATTAGTCAGTGCATAGAATTAAAAACAACAGCTACTCACTCAGCTACTAAAACTGAACAGTGAAATTCATTTTCCCAACTTGTTGGTTCTGTTCCCATCTGGGTTTATTGAAAAGAGAAAAAAATAGCTTCTTTTTATACGTTAAGTAAATATCTTAATCATGTAAAAATCAGTATAAAATTGAAATTTGAAGAGCTTTGAATAACAAACATTGGTTTGTTGTCTTGTATTCTAACATTAATAAACCACCCTTAAAATAAATCCAAATTTAAAAACCACCCTTAAAATAAATCCAAATATTCTAAATTGCAGTTAATAAGTTCATGCCATTTTAATTTACTTTGTTTTTTCACATTGGTAGAAGGCATTGATTTGAAAAAAGCATAACTCAAATTTGATTCAAGTTTTCACTTTACAGCCAGTTAGGAAATGTAAAGAAGTGATTGTGGCCACAGTAGGAATGAGCCCCTCTGCTGCCTCCCAACAAGGACATTCATGAGTTCATTGCTTGTGCTCCTCGCCTTTAAAAAAAGTCAATTAATTATTTGAAACAATGAGCTATGAATGAAGACTGATTTATATGGTGACTCCTCCAGTCCTTTAAAAAAATGAGCTTATGCATTTTTTTCTGTTCTCCTTGGTTAAGTTTGCCTTCTTCCATATGTGCTTTTATTGGCATGTTGTAGTGTGTGTGTTGGCTGTGCATAGCCAGCTCCTAAGGACACCGCCACATGTTGCTACGCCTCCTGCCCAAAGTTTGAAATGTCAGCTTTGAATGCAGCATAGAATTTGTTCTAGTTTTTTTCCCATGAGATATTTACATGAAGACAGAATCTTTGATTTTCATAATTCATCAGTTCTTCCTGTTCATTTCCCACCTGAAATTGTCATAATGCTCCATGAGAGACACCGCACCTGGTTGTGATGGGATTGATTGACACTGAAAGATTATGACTTCAGGTAGAAATTAAGCAGAAAGATCTGCTTAAAGTGATAGGATAAGAGACCAGATTTTCAAATACTGGTACAGACCTTCTGTTCATTTAAGAGTAACAATTCTGGTTTGGGGGAAATTTTTTTTTAAGTTTCACAATGTACCTTATATTCAGGGCAGAATCACTTTTCAGAAGACTAGCTCCTTGTAATGGCCACATGCTGAGACTTAGACTTTACCAGTGGAAAGAATACACACATACATGTGTGCACACACATATATACTTTATATATTACTAGAAATTGCTCCTGGCAGTCTTTGGACTCAGTTACTTCCCCAGGTCTTCGTATTGGCCATACGTGATGGCAGCTCTCCAAGTATCTTAGCCCTGGAATTTAATTACTAGTTTTCAGTGTCCTGATAATTATGAACTTGAGGCCTATTTTTACATGTTCATCTTAGGATGCGCTGAAAAGGGGCTTGTGACCATTTATCTCTGTATTTTTCTAATAACATAATTAGTGGCATATCATTTTACTTCTCTAAGCTCATTTTCCACATCTGTATAAAATGGAAGTTGTGGGTATGGGTGTGGTTGGGTTAGAACAATTTCCAGTGTCTTTTCCAGTTCTAAATATTGTGTGACCTGATGGAAGCCAAGAGCTCCGGCATCTGCATGACCACATCTATATTTATTTGCTCATTACTGACTTGTCTTCTAACCATGAGGATTTCCTGTTAGACCCACTCTGCATGTGGATTTCTGAAAGATTTGGTTATAATCTGAAGTGTTTAATTTGCTTGAAAATCCTGCACATTTGAAATTTACCAGAAACTTACCAAGTATTTGGGTTGACTTTCAAAGACTGTGGACAAGGATGAATATAAATGGAATTGGGGCCATTTATCAATTATCCATTTTTAAAAAATTTAATTAACTAAACTAATATCTAAGCATTTAACCCAAGGAATGTGTGCAGCTCTTCTATTTTATTCAAAGTTTAGCATTAATTATATTTTTTTTAGCTTGAAACAAGTACAAAGCAGGTAAAATCTTTGATTCTTTTTTTCTTTTTTAAAGATTTATTTATTTATTTGAAAGTCAGAGTTACACAGAGGAGAGGCGGAGAGAAAGGTCTTCCATCCTCTGGTTCACTCCTCAGTTGGCTACAACGGCCAAAGCCACACCGATCCAGAGCCAGGAGCTTCCTCCAGGTCTTCCCATGCCAGTGCAGGGGCCCAAGGACTTGAACCATTTTCAGCTGCTTTCCAAGGTCATAGCAGAGAGCTGGCTCGGAAGTGGAGCAGCCGGGACTCGAACCAGCGCCCATAAGGATGCCGGCACTGTAGGTGGCGGCTTTACCCACTACGCCACAGCACCAGCCCCCTTGAAATTCTTATACTCTTCCACCTCCCCTGAAGTATTTAAGCAATAAAATAAAGGCAGCTGTAATTCTTTCTCTTCTACTAGCTTTTTTCTCAGTGTTTGGGTAGATGACTGTTGTTTCTCTGCTAGTCTGAATGATTTTTGTGTTCTTAAATAAAAAAAGCCAGTGGCTTGAATTATGTCACCATTCCTTTTCTAATCAAATGAGCAGAGAAGAAAGTACCTTAATAAATGCAAAGCCCTTTGGAATCCTTACATAAATGGATACAGCCAAAAATAGCCGATTATTCTGTTATCTGACTGAGAAAATTGACTTTCCATAGTAATGTTGTGTCATTTATTTAGACATCCTTGGAACAGAAGATCTTATTGTGGAAGCGACTTCCCACGATGCTGTGAGATTTTACCCCTGGACCATTGATAATAAATACTACTCAGCAGACATCAATCTGTGTGTGGTACCGAACAGATTCCTCATCACTGCGGAGATTGCTGAGTGTGTCCAAGCATTTGTGGTTTACTTTGACAGCACACAAGTAAGGTTCTTTTCTCTGGGGCCTTGAATAAGAAACAGTTGCGTGTCTTGTCTGTTCCCTCCTGCGTTTTCTGTGAGTTCTGGTTTTATTTGTGTATCTGTCTGTTTTCGCTCCTTTTAGAAATCGGGTCTTGATAGTGTGTCCTCCTGGCTCCCCCTGGCAGAAGCCTGGCTGCCCGAGGTGATGATCTTGGTCTGTGAGAGAGTGTCAGAAAATGGTGAGTGCTCACGGGGCAGGGTGGGGCTTGCACTTGCCACTCCTTGGGGGCAGGGTGCACGGGTTTTCTCAGCTTCAGGCAGTTACATCTGAATGAATTCATGGCTTTACAAAAATATTTTCAACCGTTTCCCTTGGGAATCTTGCAATATTTACTTTTTTCTTTCTTTCTTTTTTTTTTTTTTTTTTTTTTTTAAAGAATGGATACTTTGGGGGCTGGCACTATAGCACAGTGTGTTAAGCTGTTACCCACAATGCCAGCATCCCATATCAGGGCACCAGTTCAAATCCTTTCTGCCCTGCTTCCCATCCAGCTCCCTGCTAATGTGTCTGTGAGAACAGTGGAAGATGCCCCAAGTGCTTGGACCCCTTCCACCTACGTAGGAGACCCAAATGGAGTTTCAAGGCTCCTAAATTCAGCTTGGCCGATCTGTTGCAACCGTTTGGGGAGTGCACCAACCGATGGAAGCACTCGATCTCTCTCCCTCTCTCCCTCCTCTATCACTCTACCTTTCAAATAAATAAATATTTTTTAATAAAGTAAAGAATGGATACTTTGGAATTTAGAAATCAATTCTTTAATTACTTTATTTTAGGTTCCCTTAGAATTAGTTGAGATTTGTGGAGAGTCTTTCATTCTGTTTTTACATAGAAAGATTTTGCTTATATTTTAGGTGTGAACCGGCAAAAAGCTCAAGAATGGTGCATCAAACATGGCTTTGAGTTGGTAGAACTTAGTCCAGAGGAGCTGCCTGAGGAGGATGGTAAGTGTCTGTGTTAGAAGATACGCATTTGGATTGAGACGTGAGAGATTATTTTAATTTAAGGATTAAGAATCTCAGTGAAATTCAAGAAATGCTATTTTTTCCCTAGTCATTTGAAAAGATTTGAGTAAAATCCACTGTTGTGGTCTTATCATTAATATAATAATCCACTTGTATGTTTTCAGCAACCATTTGACTTTTTTTTTTTTTTTTTTTTAAGATTTGTTTCATTTATTTGAAAGGCAAAGTTACAGAGAGAGGGAGAGGTAACTTTTTTCACTGGGTCCCTCCCCAAATGGCCACAGTGGCCTGGGGTGGGCCAGGCCAAAGCCAGGAGCCAGGAGCTTCCTCCTCGTCTCCCATTGGATAGCAGGGGCCCAATCCCTTGGGCCATCTTCCGCTGCTTTCCCAGGCATGTTACCAGGGAGCTAAATGGGAAGTGGAGTAACCAGGACTCTAACCAGTGCTCGTATAGGATGCCGGTGTTGCAGGTGGTGGCTTAACACCTTATGCCACAACACCAGCACATTTAAGGGCTTTTAAAAATATTTTTCATAAAGCATTTCTGTTTCTTTTTTTCTATCCCTACTGCCAAATGAGGAGAATTAAACCTATATTCATTGATGAAATGTGTATTTCTTACTTGAATTCATAATAAGCTAAGACTGAATTCCAGGACCCCTGGGGGGTATGCCTTTTAGACATTTGAAAGCAAAAATAGCCCTGAGTGCCCTCCCAGGGGAGCTGTGTTAACTGCCTCTGCTGCTGCCTGGACTCTGGGTGTTCTCTGTTCCCCCTTTTCTTGTCTTTCCTCCTCGTAAGAATACTTGTCGTGGGATCTACCAGGTTGTGACAGGTTTGGCTCATGAAAATCTGGGACAAGACATGAAACAGTTGTTCCAAAAGACATTCTAGGCGGGGGCAACCAATAACAGTTAAGTACTTAGAACAGGAGCAGTCAGTACATGAGACCTGTATTTTAAAAAAAGAAATTAAGAAATGTCTGTCTATATTCTGGCTCAGTTAGAATTTTTCCAAAATGCTGTTCCCTTTGGGAGTGAAACACTGCCAGAGAAGAAGAAAACAAAAATGAAATTAAAAGGCTCATTTTTGAGAAGATTGAAAAGTTAGCAAGTATAGTTTCTCCTGCATATTTTTCTAGGTCACTTAAAACACGTTCCCTGTGTTGTGTACGTGAGCGTGTGTGTAATGGCTTATTTTTAGCACTGGAGTATTCTCCTTCCCATTGTCTGCAGTCGACTGTTGTGATTTCGGAATCTCTGCTCTTTTGTATCACTGTACTTCTTGCCTTTTGTCTGAACAGTGTTCTTGGCCTGTTTCAAGTTAGTCTTAAATTAAACATTTATACATATCATCTTTAAGTAAGATAATGAAAACCTTCCTAGAATTTCTTAATAAAGACTGCTCCCAAGCCATATTCCATCCTCCTTTATTTGCATGTATTCAGACATTGGTGTGGGACTTCATGCTTGTTGGTATTACATTTAATTTTATTGGTTCTAGCTCTTTGTTGAGACCACCTTTCTGGTTCCTGGTTACAACCATCTAAAGCTGTTAGTTATTCTTTCAAGAACTGAGTCATTCACGTTAAAGACAAACATGCCTCTTTGTCCTCATCCAAACTTGGGTGATGTTAAACTCATCTTTGTAGATTGCTGTTAGTTCAGTCCTCACCGTATTTCTGTGAAGTCAGTAGTAGGCTGGTGTTCTTGAGATGAGTCATCAGACAGTTGCTGAGTGCCTGCTGTCTGTCAGGCACCGTGCGAAGCAGTGGGCATAATGAACTTAATAAAACGTTATTTCTGCCCTCAAGGGGTTTCCAGTCTGTGGGGAGGATTGCAGCAGCAAGCCCTCAGTTCTGGTGCATCTTTCCTCTAGACCAGTGTACACAGCGTCTCTGCGGATCGCATCCATGATTTGTCCTTGATCAAATAGCTAGTAAGCGACAGAGCCTGGGATCAGATCACAGCTTCTGCCTTCTAAGTTTGTGTGCCTCCTGTTAGACCACCGAGGCCAGGCCACTAGAGAAGGGTTCTGTGTGGGTTACATTCTGCAGACTTTCAGCCACATGAAAAACACCTTTGCCTTTATAGTAAAGGTGACTGTTATATAACTCTCCTAGACAGTGTTTTTGTTTAGTTTATAGAATGTTCATATTGGGAGCCTTAAGCTCCGTATTTGTTTTATTTTTTCCTTATTTAATAAGTTATACTGTGAAGTAACAACTAAATAAACAAGATAAGTAAGCATCAGTTATTTAAAAATATGGCTTGGAGGATATATATACACACAAGGGGATTTCAATTTATTTATTTATTTATTTATTTTTAATTTTTTTGACAGGCAGAGTGGACAGTGAGAGAGAGAGACAGAAAGGTCTTCCTTTGCCGTTGGTTCACCCTCCAATGACCGCCACGGCCAGCGCGCTGCGGCCAGTGCACCGCGCTGATCCGAAGCCAGGAGCCAGGTGCTTCTCCTGGTCTCCCATGCAGGTGCAGGGCCCAAGGACTTGGGCCATCCTCCACTGCACTCCCGGGCCACAGCAGAGAGCTGGCCTGGAAGAGGGGTAACCGGGACAGAATCTGGCACCCCAACCGAGACTAGAACCTGGTGTGCTGGCGCCACAGGCGGAGGATTAACCTATTGAGCTGCGGCGCCGGCCACACAAGGGGATTTCAAAAGTTTGTGGAAATGGAATTCCATTTTCCAAAATAAAAAATAATTTTACTTTGGTGCAAAAAATTTTTGAAATCTATACATGATTTTTTTTCTGTAATACCCATTTTCCATGAACTTTTTGAAGCCCCCTAGTATGTTTGGCTGTATATATGAGTAAGTGTGTAAAATAAATTTCTCCTTCTCGATCAGATGACTTCCCAGAGTCCACAGGAGTAAAGCGAATCATACAGGCCCTGAATGCCAACGTCTGGTCCAACGTCGTGATGAAGAATGGTAAGTAACTGAACTCTCCCTCCACACCCCGTTTATTGTTAAGTTTTAAATTATTTGAATATATGTGGAACCGTTAGGATATATGAAGTCCAATTCTCAAGTCTTCAGTTGGAAGGAAGAGCCAAAAGTAGCATTGCTAGGGATTTTAAACATGTGTTTAGGAGTTAGT
This sequence comes from Oryctolagus cuniculus, assembly GCF_051225735.1. Classification (NCBI taxonomy): domain Eukaryota; kingdom Metazoa; phylum Chordata; class Mammalia; order Lagomorpha; family Leporidae; genus Oryctolagus; species Oryctolagus cuniculus. The sequence goes on along the minus strand of NC_142878.1, from coordinate 90,136,024 downwards.
TCAGTACGAATGTAGCGGTTCCTTGTAATGCGTGTGGCATTGTTGTTGGCTTCGAGAACTACCCCCAACCTTGGAAGACCTGGCCTCTGTCTTAAGGTCTCCTAGTTCTGCAGTGGTATCCAAGTGTGCACTGAGGCTGATGAGTGCAGATGACTGACGGAGGCCGTAAGTGCATAGAGTCAGACAGCTTACCACTGCATTAGCCTTGCGTGTATAGAGAGAGCTCCAGGGAAAAAGAGGGTCCTGACAGTAGTCTTCATGGGATGGTCCAGATTGGGGTTGGTAAAAGGGACAGTGGCAAGCAGGGGAGGAGAGCATCGTGAATAATGGCTATGTGAGTGTGTTCTAGGCTCACTAGGGGATCAGGTTAAGCCACTGCCTGCAACACTGGCTTCTCACATGAGTACCAGTTCAGATTCTGTCTGCTCAAGTTCTGATCTAGCTCCCTGCTAATGCACCTGGGAAAGCAGTGAAAGGTGGCCCAAGGACTTGAACTCCTACAACCCATGTGGGAGACGTGGATGGAGTTCTAGGCTCCTAGCTTTGTCCAGGACCATTGCAGCCATTTTGGGAGAGAACCAGTGGATGGAAGATCTCTTTCTCTCTGTCTCTCCTTTCTTTGTCAACCTTCCTTTCAAATAAATAAATGACTCCCTATTTATTTATTTATTTGAAAGGCAGATTTACAGAGAGGCAGAGGCAGAGAGAGAGAGATATCTTCTGTCTGCTGATTCACTCCCCAAATGGTCTCAATGGCCGGAGTGCTGGGTCGATCGGAAGCCAGGAGTTTCTTCCTGGTCTCCCACACAGGTGCAGGGGCCCAAGCACTTGGGCCAGATTCCACTGCTTTCCCAGGCCATAGCAGAAAGCTGGATTGGAAGTGGAGCAGCTGGGTCTCAAACTGGCACCCTTATGGGATGCCAGCACTGCTGACAGCAGCTTTACCCACTATGCTACAGCACCAGCTCCCTAAATAAATAAATCTTAAAAGAAAAAAAAAAAAAGAAGTTTGAATACAAGGCAGGAGGATGGGCTTTTTGCTTCAGGAACAGGTGAATTGCTCGAGGTTTTTTTTGCTACTTTAAAATATTTTTACTTATTAATTGAAGGGAGTACATACTCCCATCAACACTGATATGCTCCCCAAAGCCTACAGCAGCTGCAATGGCTGGGACTGGGGTAGGCTGAAGCCAGGAACAAGAAACTTAATCCAGGTCTCCCATGTGAGTGACAGGAACCCAGTTATTTTGTTCCTAGAGTCCATTAGCAGGAAACTGGAGTCAGGAGCCAGAGCCAGGCATGAAATCCAGATACTGCAGTGTAGGATGTGGTCATCCTGACATCATAGCCATGAGGCCAAACATCCACCCCTGGAGATTTTTACTAAGGGGGTGATACAAAGATGTCATCCTTCAAAGATTAATGTGATGGTGGTGTGGGGATTTGGGGGTGGGTTGGCAGTTGAAGGCGCTGGAAGAGTCTTAAGTCAGGGAGACCAGAGCTGTTGCAGCAGCTCAAGGGAGTGATGTGGCAGAAGGCTGGATTAAACTGTGGTCTGAGAGGAGTAGACCAGTTGGCACACGCTGGGCTCTTAGAGTCTGCGTTAGTTTGTTAGGATCACAGCAGCAAAGCACCACAAATTGAATGGCTTAGCGTACCAGGAACATGTTGCTTCACAGTTCCCGGAAGCCAGAAGTTTGAAGTCAAGGTGTCAGCAGGACCACGATCCCTCTGAAGGTGCTAGGGAAGGAGCATTCCAGGTCTCCCGGCTTCTGCGGGATCCTTGGCTCGTGGCAGCATAGCTCCTGTCTTCTCGTGGCATTCTCTTGTATGCTTGTGTCCAGATTCTCCCTCTTTGAAGGGACAACAGTGATACTGAAGTAAGGGTCCACTGTACTGCGGCCTGACCCATTTTAATTATGTCTACCACAAGCCTGTCTTCAAGTAAGTTCACGTTTTGAGGTCCTGGAGGTTAGGAGTTCAATATATAAATATGGAGAAGATACAATTCATTTTTCTTTCTCCCTCCTCCCATTTATTTATTTATTTATTTGAAAAGCCGAGTTAGACAGAGAGAAGGAAACAGTTCTTCCATTTGTGGTTCACCCTCTAAATGGCTGCAACAGCCAGGCCTGGGTCAGGCCAAAGCCAGGAGCCAGGAGCTTCTTCTGGGTCTTCCCTGGGTGGCAGGGGCCCAGACACTTGGGTCATCCACTGCTTTCCCAAACACATTAGCAGGGAGCTGGATCAGAAGTGAAACAGCCAGGACTTGAACAGGTGCCCATATGGGATGACGGCACTGCAGGTGGCAGCTTAATCCACTGTGCCACAATGTTGGCCCTGCGGAGATAGAATTTAGTCCATAGCCTATTCCATTAGGAATTGCTACCTGTTCAGTGTTTTTCTGTCTTACAGCTCTTGGCTGTCTGAAAAAGTATGCCATGTTAGATGAGACACTCCAGAAAGGGGTGAGAAAAGTCTTATTTCACAGTGAGCTCATTCCGTCTTCCCTGAGATAAAAGGTCAAGTGGAAGATCAGTTTTAGGAGTTAAATCTTTCATCTCGGTTTTCGTAGACACCGAGTGTTAAGTGAGATTGGCACCCTTTAGCCTGCCTGAGGTGGGCTCTGACCCTCGTCATTACTGGAGAAGCTCCTTCTGGCATGCTACCGTTCTCCTTCCTCTCTCTTTTCCCCTCTTTCCTTCTTCCCTTTTTTCTTTTCTTTTTTTTTTTAACTTTTATTTAATGAATATAAATTTCCAAAGTACAATTTATGGATTACAATGGCTTCCCCCCCATACCGTCCCTCCCACCCACAACCCTCCCCTTTCCCACTCCCTCTCCCCTTCCATTCACATCAAGATTCATTTTCGATTATCTTAATATACAGAAGATCAGCTTAGTATACATTAAGTAAGGATTTCAACAGTTTGCTCCCACACAGAAACATAAAGTGAAAAATAATAGATGATTTTTTTTAAATGATGATGAAATCAGATCAGACCTATTGTCATGTTTAATCCCAGTGAGAGTCAAGTTGGGAGTTGATAATTTCTTTTTTTTTTTTTTTACAGAGGATCAGTTTAGTATGCATTAAGTAAAGATTTCAACAGTTTGCACCCCCATAGAAACACAAAGTGAAATATATTGTTTGAGTACTCATTATAGCATTAAATCTCAATGCACAGCACATTAAGGACAGAGATCCTACATGAGGAGTAAGTGCACAGTGACTCCTGTTGTTGACTTTACCAATTGACACTCCTGTCTATGGCATCAGTAATCTCCCTATGCTCCAGTCATGAGTTTCCAAGGCTATGGAAGCCCTCTGAGTTCTCCGATTCTTATCTTGTTTAGACAAGGTCATAGTCAAAGTGGAGGTTCTCTCCTCCCTTCAGAGAAAGGTACCTCCTTCTTTGAAGACCTGTTCTTTCCACTGGGATCTCACTCACAGAGATCTTTTGCCAGAGTGTCTTGGCTTTCTATGCCTGAAATACTCTCATGGGCTTTTCAGCCAGATCCGAATGCCTTTAGGGCTGATTCTGAGCCAGAGTGCTATTTAGGACATCTGCCATTCTATGAGTCTGCTGAGTATCTCACTTCCCATGTTGGATCACTCTCCCCTTTATTTAGTCTATCGGTTAGTGTTAGCAGGTACTAGACTTGTTTATGTGCTCCCTTTGACTCTTAGTCCTTTCATTATGATCAATTGTGAACTGAAATTGATCACTTGGACTAGTGAGATGGCATTGGTACATGCCACCTTGATGGGATTGAATTGGAATCCCCTGGTATGTTTCTAACTCTACCATTTGGGACAAGTCAGCTTGAGCATGTCCCAAATTATACATCTCTTCCCTCTCTTATTCCCACTCTTACGTTTAACAGGGATCACATTTCAGTTAATTTTCAACACTTAAGAATAACTGTGTATTAATTACAGAATTAAACCAGTCATATTAAGTAGAACAGACAAAAAAACTACTAAGAGGGATAATGTATTAAGTTGTTCATTAACAGTCAGGGCTATGCTGATCAAGTCACCGTTTCCCATAGTGTCCATTTCACTTCAGGAGGTTTCCTTTTTGGTGTTCAGTCAGTTGTCACCGATCAGGGAGAACATATGGTATTTGTCCCTTTGGGACTGGCTTATTTCACTCAGCATGATGTGTTCCAGATTCCTCCATTTTGTTGCAAATGACTGGATTTCGTTGTTTCTTACTGCGGTATAGTATTCTAAAGAGTACATATCCCATAATTTCTTTATCCAGTCTACCGTTGATGGGCATTTAGGTTGGTTCCAGGTCTTAGCTATTGTGAATTGAGCTGCAATAAACATTAGGGTGCAGACCGCTTTTTTGTTTGCCAATTTAAATTCCTTTGGGTAAATTCCAAGGAGTGGGATGGCTGGGTTGAATGGTAGGGTTATCTTCAGGTTTCTGAGGAATCTCCAGACTGACTTCCATAGTGGCTTGACCAGTTTGCATTCCCACCAACAGTGGGTTAGTGTCCCTTTTTCCCCACATCCTCGCCAGCATCTGTTGTTGGTAGATTTCTGCATGTGAGTCATTCTAACCGCGGTGAGGTGAAACCTCATTGTGGTTTTGATTTGCATTTCCCTGATTGCTAATGACCTTGAACATTTTTTCATGTGCCTGTTGGCCATTTGGATTTCCTCTTTTGAAAAATGTCTATTGAGGTCCTTGGCCCATCTCTTAAGTGGGTTGTTGGTTTTGTTTTTGTGGAGTTTCTTGATCTCTTTGTAGATTCTGGTTATTAACCCTTTATCTGTTGCATAGTTTGCAAATATTTTTTCCCATTCTGTCGGTTGTCTCTTCACTCTCCTGACTGTTTCTTTAGCAATACAGAAACTTCTCAATTTGATGCAATCCCAATAATTGATTTTGGCTTTGACTGCCTGTGCTTCCGGGTCTTTTCCAGAAATTCTTTGCCTGTGCCAATATCTTGAAGGGTTTCTCCAATGTTCTCTAGTAACTTGATGGTGTCAGGTCTTAGATTTAGGTCTTTAATCCATGTTGAGTGGATTTTTGTGTAAGGTGTAAGGTAGGGGTCTTGCTTCATGATTCTGCACGTGGAAATCCAATTTTCCCAGCACCATTTATTGAATAGACTGTCCTTGCTCCAGGAATTAGTTTTAGATCCTTGATCAAATATAAGTTGGCTGTAGATGTTTGGGTTGATTTCTGGTGTTTCAATTCTGTTCCATTGGTCTATCCATCTGTTTCTGTACCAGTACCATGCTGTTTTGATTACAACTGCCCTGTAGTATGTCCTGAAATCTGGTATTGTGATGCCTCCGGCTTTGTTTTTGTTGTACAAGATTGCTTTAGCTATTCGAGGTCTCTTGTGCCTCCATATAAATTTCAGCACCAATTTTTCCAGATCTGAGAAGAAGGTCTTCGGTATCTTGATTGGTATTGCATTGAATTTATAAATTGCTTTTGGGAGAATGGACATTTTGATGATATTGATTCTTCCAATCCATGAGCATGGAAGATTTTTCCATTTCTTGGTATCCTCTTCTATTTCTTTCTTTAAGGTTTTGTAATTTTCATCGTAGAGATCTTTAATGTCCTTGGTTAAGTTTATTCCAAGGTATTTGATTGTTTTTGTAGCTATTGTGAATGGGATTGATCTTAGAAGTTCTTCCTCAGCCATGGCATTGTCTGTGTATACAAAGGCTGTTGATTTTTGTGCATTGATTTTATACCCTGCTACTTTGCCAAAATCTTCTATGAGTTCCAATAGTCTCTTAGTAGAGTTCTTTGGGTCCCCTAAATAAAGAATCATGTCATCTGCAAAGAGGGATAGTTTGAGTTCTTCCTTCCCAATTTGTATCCCTTTAATTTCTTTTTCTTGCCTAATAGCAATGGCTAGAACCTCCAGAACTATATTGAATAGCAGTGGTGAGAGTGGACATCCCTGTCTGGTACCAGATCTCAGTGGAAATGCTTCCAACTTTTCCCCATTCAATAGGATGTTGGCTGTGGGTTTTTCATAGATTGCTTTGATTGTATTGAGGAATGTTCCTTCCACACCCAGTTTGCTTAGAGTTTTCATCATGAACGGGTGTTGTATTTTATCAAATGCTTTCTCGGCATCTATTGAGATAATCATATGGTTTTTCTTCTGCAGTCTGTTAATGTGGTGTATCACATTGATTGTCTTGCGCACATTAAACCATCCCTGCATACCAGGGATAAATCCCACTTGGTCTGGGTGGATGATCTTTCTGATGTGTTGTTGCATTCTATTGGCGAGAATTTTATTGAGGATTTTTGCATCTATGTTCATCAGGGATATTGGTCTGTAGTTCTCTTTCAGTGCTGCATCTTTTTCTGGCTTAGGAATTAAGGTGATGCTGGCTGGAGCTGTGCTGATCTGAAGCCAGGACCCAGGAGCTTCTTCCGGGTCTCCCACATGGTTGCAGGGGCCCAGGGACTTGGGCCATCTTCTGGTACTTTCCCAGGCCACAGCAGGAAGCTAGATTGGAAGTGGAGCAATTGAGACTTGAAGCAGCTCCCATTTGGGATGCCCGCACTGCAGATGGTAGCTGAACCTGTTGTGCCACAGTGCCAGCCCCTATTCTCATCTTCCTGTTAGCAAAACAAAGAAACAAAAAAAGTCTTTCCCCTTCATTCATTCCTGAAAACCTTGTTGAGCATTTAACGATAGTGAGGCATTACTCTGCTGTCTATGCTATAAAAACAAGTTTAAGATGCAGTGCTTGGGGCCGGCGCTGTGGCGTAGTGGGTGAAACCACCACCTGCAGTGCCAGCATCCCATATGGGTGCCGGTTCAAGTCCCAGCTGCTCCACTTCCAATTCAGCTCTCTGCTATGGCCTGGGAAAGCAGTGAAGGATGGTCTAAGTCCTTGGGCCCCTGCACCCATGTGGGAGACACAGGAGAAGCTCCTGGTTTCTGGCTTCAGATCAGCACAGCTCTAGCTGTTGCGGCCATCTCTCTTTCTGCCTCTGTCGCTGCCTCTCTCTAACTCTGCCTTCCAATAAATAAATAAATCTTAAAAAAAAAAAAAAAAAAGAAGAAGAAGAAGAAGATGTGGTGTTTGGGGCCGGCATCCCATATGAGTACTGGTTTCAGTCATGGCTATTCTGCTGCCCATCCAGCTCCCTGATAATATGCTGGGAAAACAGTGGAAGATGCCTCAAGTGCTTGGGCCCTGCCACCTGTGTCAGAGACCTGGATGGAGCTCCAGGCTCCTGGCTTCAGCCTGGCCCAGCCCTGGCTGTCGTGGCCATCTGGGGAGTGAATCAGTGGATAGAAGACCTCTTTCTCTCTTTCTCTCTCTCTCTCTCCTCTCTCCTCTCTCCTCTCTCTCCTATCTCTTTCCTCTCTTCTCTCTCTAATTCAGCCTTTCAAATAAATAAATAAATCTTTGGAAAAAAATATGTGGTACCTAAACTGAATCAATTTAGAATAAAATTATATTCAGTGATGGTTGCTAGATTTATGAGAACTATTTTCAGGAAAGCTTACTTGGCTTTAATCATTGTTTAGAGAATCTGGCCCCCAAGTTCATAACTTAAAGAGCTGCTGATTTGTAATTTACATTTTTGGCTATAAATTAGAAACTGAATGGAATGTGCTTTGCTACTTTGGAAGTATGTCAAAAGCATTTTCTTTAAAAACACCATGCTACTTGCTGTAGATACACAGTATTCTTCGAACAACGGCAAGACAGAAGCACATTATAGATTTTTCATAGCTCTTTGCTGGAAAGTGTTTTTGCCTTCCTCTTTTCTCTCTGTAGTAGTAGGACTTCAGTTTGCCAGTAACAAAAAGCTAACATACTGGTTTTAGTTTAAGCCCATGTTTAAGAGGACGCTGGCCGAGGTGGTCTCTGGAGGCGGAGCCCTGTGTGCGGGCACACGATGACGTGTGGGCACAGCCCAGGCCTCGGCGTGAGGGCGGCATGTCCTTGAGAGACAGAGCCCTGGGTGGTGGGCTGTGTTATCCTCCCACAGCAACCTCCCTGCTGTGCTGCTATGGAACCCCGCTTTGCTGGGGGCTCGTCCCACCAACCCGGGACCCGGGCTCTCCTCCACAGGCTTTTCTTGAATGTCCAAATGCTGCCTGACAGCTGTTTCTTTATTTTAGAAATCTTTGTCTTCTCGACTCCTTCTTTCTCTTACTCTCTTTTCTTGTGGTCAAATATACAAATAAAATCTACCATTTAAACCATTTTAGTGCATAGTTCAGTGGCATTAACTTCATTGATATTCTGCAACCATTGCTACTCAGAAAAGCTTTCAAAAGCAGTTATTTTTTTAATATTAGAAAGTTGGTTTGACATAATAAAGAAAAATATTACAAGTATTGGATAACTTTTCTTTCAGGGATTCTTTTTCTTGTTTATTAATTTTTTATCTGAGAGGCAGAGAAGCCGACACAAATCTGGTTTTCTCTGGTTCACTCCCAAATGCCTGCAACAGCTGGGGTTGGGCCAGAATGCAACAAGGAGCTGGGAACTCAGCCTGGGCCTTCCCCCAGTGGTAGGGGCCCAGCCACTTGAGCCATCACCTGCCACCTCCCAGGACCCACACCAGCAGGAAGCTGGAATCCAGAATAGGGCTGGGACTCGGACCCAGGTGCTCCAACGTGGGGTGTGGTTGTCCCAAGTGGCACCTCCATCATGTGCCTCGTGCCTACCCCTGGGCAACATTTTTAGGACACTGAGGACTTGTTTTTTGCTGTTTTGGTTAGAAAAATTATAATGATAACAGTTGACTCTTTGGATTATTACTTGGGGAAATTGCATAATCCCAGTTCATTATTTGGGATTCTGTATGGTCTAGTACTTAGTATTAGAACACCACACTTATGCCAGGCTATTTTTACATTTGTATAATTGTAGAAAAATGCTAGTTTGTAACTTTAAAAAAATCTATTTTAAGTGTTTGGAAAAACAATTCCAGTTCAAGTAAAGACTATGAAAGTTTAGATGTTAAGATAAAAGCATAGAAAACATACAAATCTGACTAAGGTTTGTTTGTTTTTAACAGTTTCTTGGACTTGGCATTCAGAGATCAAATATTTAATTTGAAAATCTGGTTACTTGAAAACTTGAAGATGATTAGCTTCTTTCCTGCCCTTTACTGAGATAAAGTGGATGTGCTTCTTGAGTAGGAATTCATGATTTAAATGGTGGCAAGCTAAATTCTTTTGATCTGGCTTGACTTACCACAACAAGTCTGAATAGTTTACTTACAGGACATCTTCATACTTTTTGCCTTTCATCTCTTTTCTTAAAAAGTAATTAGCAGTGTGGGATGGGTATTGGCACAGTGGGCTAAGAACAAAATGTGCTTGGATCTATACAGTGGAATATTATTTAGCTGTAAAAAGAAGCAAAGAGTAGATACCTGCTCAGTGTGGATGAACCTGAAAAACGCTATGCTAAGTGGAAAAAGCCACACACAAAAGGCAACATATTGTATGATTCCACTTATATGGAATGTCCAGAATAGTTAAGTTCCTACAGCCAGAAAGTAGGTTAGTGGTTCCCAGGTGCTGAGAGAGATTGCTAATGGGTCTGGGTTTTCTTTTCTGGGATGATAAGAATGTTCTGGCGTTAGATAGTGATGGTGACTGGAGAGTTTGTGAATATACTGTGTGCTTCACTACACTGTGTGCTTCGAAAAGGCTGAATTCTATGATATGGGGATTACATATCAGTAAAGATGAAGAGGAAGGAAAGAACACTAATGAGGATAATGCAGTGGTTGACGGGCAGTGGTGGCTTAAAAAGGAGAGAGGTGATAATCATGTAATAGCAGCTGCTTACATATATACATATCTTATTTAATCCTCGGGATAGTCACATGAGCAAGGCTTAAGAGACCCAGTAACTGCCCAGGTCATATAGCTTATGAATTCTCAGACTTGCTTGCACGTGAGAATCACCTGGGGGATTTTAAGAAATATAAGAAGGCTTCAAAAAGTTTGTGGAAAAAGAAATTAAAATATAAATTTATTTTGGTACAAACTTTTAAAAAAATCTCTGCATATGGTTTTCATTAAAAAGTTCATGGAAAATGTGTACTATGAATAAACTGTGAGAGTTCAAAAAAAAAATTTACACCAAAAGAAACATCTTTTAATCTCACCTTTTCATTAACTTTTTTAAAAAGTTCTTGACCTACCATTTTGCTTGCCATTAGTTTCTTTTCTTTTTTTTTTTTTTTAAGATTTATTTATTTTACTTGAAAGTCAAAGTTACACAGAGAGAGAGAAGGGGTGGCAGAGAGAGGAGAGGCAGAGAGAGAGAGAGAGAGAGAGAGAGAGAGAGGTCTTCATCCTCTCTCTGGGATTCACTCCCCAGTTGGCTTCGATGGCTGGAGCTAAGCCAATCTGAAGCCAGGAGCCAGGAGCTTCTTCCGGGTCTCCCATGCAGGTGCAGGGTCCCAAGGACTTGGGCCATCTTCTGCTGCTTTCCCAGGCCATAGCAGAGAGCTGGATAGAAAGCTGAGCAGCCGGGACTTGAACTGGCGCCCATATGGGGTGCCGGTACTGCAGGCAGCGGCTTTACCCGCTACGCCACAGCGCTGGCCCCTTCATTAACCTTTTAAAAAAGATTTATTTATTTGAAAGGGAGAGAGCCTGAGCTTCCATCCATTGGTTTACTTTGCAAAAGGCTACAGTAGCCAGGGTGAAGACAGGAGCCTCCATCCAGGTCTCGTGCGTGGGTGTCAGGGGTCCAGGTACTTGAGCTGTCATCTGCAGTTTTCCAGATACATTAGCGGGAAGGTGGATCTGAAGTGAAGGAGCCAGGACTTGAGCCTGCAGTCCGATATGAGATGCGGGCATCCAACGTGGTGGCTTAACCCACCACACCCTAACACCCACCCGTTGATGAACTTTTAAAGTTCACTGTCTACTTCTGTCTTGATCTGACTCCGAAAGATTCTGAATTAAATGGTATAGTGTGAGTCCTAGGCATAGAGATTTCCAGAATCCTCCCCAGTAAATTATCTCCTGGTGATTCTAATACAGTTAACCACTAATGATAGCTGGTTAACTAGCAGAGCCCTGATTAGGACATAGGTCTTTATCATTTTAAAGACTGTGCTTTTAACTGCTGTAACATGTAGCCTTATAAATTGTATGTCTTGATGAAGTTTCTCCTATGCACTGTTCTCCAAAGAATCAAGGGACAGTTTCCAGTCACAACAGTGCCACTCAGCTGTGTGCCCCTAGGCAGATCTCATTGTCTCTGAGCTGTATTTATAATTTGTAAAACGAGGTTGATCGTCATCAGGGGCTCCCAGCCCTGGCTGCACATTTGAATTACCTGGGAAGCTCTAGAAACCTGTGCTGTCTGGGCCTCACCCACCATTTAGATCAGATGGGAGGGGCAGCCACAATAATTGCTAAGTGCCCCAGGGATTCATATGTGCAGCCAAGGTTGAGAACCACTGACGTAGATGATAGTCATCTAGTTCTAACTTGTAAGTCTGTGTTTAATCCCTGGGAGTAAGTCTGGTATGCTGGAATTTGGCCACACTTACTGTGTGCCAAGCATCGGTCTGTGTGCATTTCATGAGTGAAAAGAACAAATGAACAAACATTTCTGCCCTTGTGAATCATTCATTCTGATAGGAGACTATTGTCAATTAAACAATACGGTGCTGGCATTGTGGCATAGCAGGTTAAGTCACCTTCAGCACCTGCTCTCTATATGGGCGCCTGTTCGAATCCCAGCTGCTCCACTTCTGATCCAGCTCCCTGCCAATGGCCTGGGAAAAGCAATGGGAGATGGCCCAAGTGTTTGGGCCCCTGTCATCCAGTTGGAAGACGTGGAAGAAGTTCCTGGCTTCTACTTGACCCAGCAGTGGCTGTTGCGGCCATCTAGGGAGTGTAGTGGTAGGTAGAAGATCTCTCTCTGTCCCTCTCTCTGTGTAACTCTTTCAAAATAAACAAGTATGTCTTTAAAAAAAAAATACAACTAATTAGCAAGCTACATAGTATGTTAGGAGAAGGTAAGTGGAAGAAAGTAATGAACCAGAGTTAGGAGCGCTGAGATTGCTGGGCAGGCTGCAGTGTGCAGTGGTCGGGGCAGGCTGCGATGTACAGTGGTCGGGGCAGGCTGCGGTGTGCAGTGGTCAGGGCAGGCTGCGGTGTGCAGTGGTCGGGGCAGGCTGCGGTGTGCAGTGGTCGGGGCAGGCTGCAGTGTGGGCTGGTCGGGACAGGCTGCAGTGTGCGGTGGTCGGAGCAGGCTGTGGTGTACAGTGGTCGGGGCAGGCTGTGGTGTGGGCTGGTCGGGGCAGGCTGCGGTGTGCGGTGGTCGGGGCAGGCTGCGGTGTGCGGTGGTCAGGGCAGGCTGCGGTGTGCGGTGGTCAGGGCAGGCCTTCTTGACAGCTGTACAGTTGAGCTACGAAGAACACACCTGGCGTGGGAAAAGCTACCGCACAGGCCCCGGGTGAGAGTGTGCCTGCTGTGTGGGAAGACTGTCAGGGAGCTCACTGTGGCTGCAGAGCACAGGTCACTCACTGGTGGAAGCCCGGATGATTGAGGGCTTTGTAGTCTGTCACACTGAAGGGGGGCTATCGCAGGGTGTTAAGCAGAAGAATGATATGACCTGATGTCAGGTCTGGAAGATGCAGACTCCAGATATGGGCCTGAGCAGTCTGAAGGATCGGTAGCCATCAACTGAAACGAGGAAGCTGCAGATGAAGGAGACTTTGAGAGAGGCAGGGTCACATATCAATCATTCAATTTTTTTAAAATATTTTATTTTATTTGAAAGGCAGAATTACAGAGAAGCGGAGGCAGAGAGACAGAGAGAGAGGTCTTCCATCTGCTGGTTCTCTCCCCAGATGGCCACAACAGCTGGAGCTGTGCCAATCTGAAGCCAGGAGCCAGAAGCTTCTTCTGGGTCTCCCACGTGGGTGCAGGAGCTCAAGGACTTGGGCCATCTTCTGCTTCTTTCCCAGGCCAGAGCAGAGAGCTGGATCAGAAGTGGAGCAGCTGCGTCTTGAACCGGCGCCCACATGGGATGCTGGCACTGTAGGCGGCAGCTTTACCTGCTATGCCTCAGCACTGGTCCCCCCCCCCCTTTTTTTTTTTTTAAAGATTTATTTATTTGAAAGAGTTACAGGAGAGACAGAGGCAGAGACAGAAAGAGAGAGGTTTTCCATATGCTGGTTCACTCCCCAAATGGCTACCACGGCCGGAGCTAGGCTGATCTGGAACCTTCTCCAGGTCCTCCATGTGAGTGAGGGGCTCAGTGACTTGGGCACCTTTCACTGCATTGCCGGCCATAGCCAAGAGCTGGATGGGAAGTGGAGCAGCCGAGACTCGAACTGGTGTCCTCATGGGATGCTGGCACTGGAGGTAAAGGCTTTACCCACTATACCACAGTGCTGCCCCCAATCATTCAGTCCTGGACATACACTTCAGATGGCTCCTAGACACTTCAAGTAGCTGGTTATAGAGGTGTGTGGAGTTTGGGGAAGAGAGGTATATACATGGCTTTAAAAACCTTGAGCTGGCTGAGATCACCAGTGGAGTAAGTCTAATAGACCACAAGGGCCAAGGATTCAGCCCAAGGGTGTTCCGACATCAAGACGTTAGGGAAAAGAGATCTGCCAAGGAGACAGAGAACGATTGCGCACAGAGGTGTTGGGTCCTAGAGGCCAAAGTGAAGAGTGTTTCAAGGTGGAAGGGGTGGTTTAGCTATGCCAAAGGCTGCTGGTAGGTCAAGTAAGAAGAAGGGGGCCATTGGTTTTCGCCATGTGGAGGTCACCAGTGACCTTGAAGAGCAGACTCAGCAGAGTACGTTTAAGGGAGATCCATAGGACAGCAATTGGAGACAGCAACAATAAAGCACTCTTGAAAGTTTTTGCAGGAAAGAAATAGGTGGTCTGGTGAGAAAAGTGTGGGCAGGAAGCTTTATTTATTTTCACAGTGAGAGTCTCAGCTCTATTGTAGAGAAAACTTAGGAACCTTTGAGCGAGTCTGTTTCACCCGTAAGCATTCATTGTTGGATGGTCATCCACCCTTTTTGGCTGAGTGTCTTTAATACCCCACAGCACAGTACTTTGTGCAGCAGTCCTAGCAGTAGTTAACTGCACAGAGAAATCAAGGAATTCTGTCAGTCTAGGGAGAGAGGATGGCTTTTTTATGCTGATATTTGGAGAAAGAGTGTTTGTTTTACTTTGTGTCATAATGTCTGTCAGTGGAGTCTTCTCCCTGAGACTAGCTTTTGCTCTGGTCACTTTTCTTCCTAAGGAAGTTCCAAGGGAACTGGAAATGACTTAATGACGGTGGTCAAGAGAATGGGAAGAAGGGGGGACGTCTGATGCAGCAAGTGTGAAAGACCAAATCTGAGAAGAGACTTAATTGCACTGCGTAATATAGGGCATGCGTAAGGCAAATAAGGACTTGGTTGGGGCCAGCGCTGTGGCATAGCAGGTTAATCCTGCAGTGGCAGCATCCCATATGGGTGCCGGTTTGTGTCCTGGCTGCTGCACTTCCAATCCAGCTCTCTGCTATGGCCTGGGAAAGCAGTGGAGGATGGCCCAAGTCCTTGGGCCCCTGCACCCACATGGGAGACCTGGAAGAAGCTCCTGGCTCCTGGCTTCGGATCAGCGTAGTTCCAGTCATTGTGGCCAATTGGGGAGTGAACCAGCAGATGGTTCTCTCTCTCTTTGTCTCTCTTCTCTCTCTCTCTCTCTGCCTCTCCTTCTCTCTGTGTGTAACTCTGACTTTCAAATAAATAAATAAATCTTTAAAAAAAGAAGAGGCCGGCGCCGCGGCTCACTAGGCTAATCCTCTGCCTGCAGTGCTGGCACCCCGGGTTCTAGTCCTGGTCGGGGCGCTGGATTCTGTCCCAGTTGCCCCTCTTCCAGGCCAGCTCTCTGCTGTGGCCCGGGAGTGCAGTGGAGGATGGCCCAAGTCCTTGGGCCCTGCACCCGCATGGGAGACCAGGAGAAGCACCTGGCTCCTGGCTTCGGATCAACGCAATGCGCCGGCCGCAGCGGCCATTGCAGGGTGAACCAACGGCAAAAAGGAAGACCTTTCTCTCTGTCTCTCTCTCTCACTGTCCACTCTGCCTGTCAAAATAAATAAAAATAAAAAAATAAGAAGAAAGGACTTGGTTTCTCAAATCTCAGATTGCTGTAACTCAGGGGTGTTCCCTAAGGCTAACATTGTTTGCCGGTTTTGCATAAAACAAAGGCCTCACTGAGCATAGCAAGCGGTAATTTATGCAGTACCTTCCCTTCAGAGATGATTGAGGCATAAAGCAGTTATGATTAAAAAAGGGGCCACAGTGAATTCTCATGGATAACAGTTGTGTGTAATTCAAGTTGGCAAAGTTCTTGACCTAAACTTTTGAGGCTGTTATTTTGGAGAACAGTCATAATTTTTGTCCCCATATTTTTCTACACAATATTTTTTTTCTACCAGGCTTTCTATTGGTTTAGATGAACTCAGATTCCCTGTGCTTGTGTTCTGGAGAACTTAATAAAGGATGTTATTTAGTTTGCCATGACAGTGTATGTGCATTAGCAAGGTGAAAGCACTCAGGACACAGAACTTTCATGCTTGCATCTGCTTCAGCTTTCTCCTTTTATGAATAGGTGACTAGAGGCCCAGGGAGAGGTGACATGCCCATGTTCTCACAGGGAGTCAGTAGCTAGGGTGGGACCAGAGGGCAGGTCTCCTAACTTAGAGTGTTGTGTCTTTTTCCATTACAGCGTGTTGGTTTACATTATGGCCCAGTTATAGAAATGGTCACATGGCGGTTAAGTAATTTACACAGGTTGCATGGTAGGCCATCGGCAGAGCCAGATGAGTTGGTTGGCTATAGAACCCCTTTAGTCAAGAGGCTCTGATATGAGTAAGATTTTAATGAGACCGACTCCAAGTATTATGTTTGAGAATTAGGGCTTACTGCCTGCCCTTAAATGAATCCTTTTATTTTATTTTATTTTATTTTATTTTATTTTTAAGAGATTTATTTATTTATTTGAAAGGCAGAGTTATACAGAGGCAGAGAGAGAGAGAGGTCTTCCATCAGCTGGTTTACTCCCCAAATGGCTGCAATGGCTGGAGCTGGGCCAATCTGAAGCCAGGAGCTTCTTCTGGGTCTCTCACACAGGTGCAGTGACTTGGACCATCCTCTACTGCTTTTCCAAGCCATAGCAGGGAGCTGGATCAGAAGTGGAGCAGTTGTGATTCGAACTGGCACCCATATGGGATGCTGGCACTGCAGATGGCTTTATTCCACAGTGCTGGGCGCTAAATAAATCCTTTTGAGAAGGGTATCTGCAAGATGTTGTTACTATCTTTATCGCATTGCTTTTGTACTTAATCCAAAGTGCAGATAAGGCCCCTGATAGTTAGTGATAAATACTTATGTATTACTTTTTAGTGATCTATAGCTTATATTAATTTTTTTTTGACAGGCAGAGTGGACAGTGAGAGAGAGAGACAGAGAGAAAGGCCTTCCTTTGCCGTTGGTTCACCCTCCAATGGCCACCGCGGCCGGCGTGCTGCAGCCGGCGCACCGTGCTGATCCAATGGCAGGAGCCAGGTGCTTCTCCTGGTCTCCCATGGGGTGCAGGGCCCAAGCACTTGGGCCATCCTCCACTGCACTCCTGGGCCACAGCAGAGAGCTGGCCTGGAAGAGGGGCAACTGGGACAGAATCCGGCGCCCCAACCGGGACTAGAACCCGGTGTGCCGGCGCCACAAGGTGGAAGATTAGCCTAGTGAGCCGCGGCGCCGGCTGCTTATATTAATTTTTATTGATCTACTTGGGATCATAAGAGATCATGCTCTTCAGTTTGAGTTATGACTTATTTGTACATAGTGTGTAGTTAGCACCTTCATGTTATTTAATATCAGCTTTTAGAGCAGACAGGTTAATTTATAGTACTACACTTTTAGGCAGATGATAATACTGGAAAGAGATAAGTGTTAACTTCCCAGTTAACTGATGATGCAGTTGTATTTCCTTGGCACTGGTGTCTTGTTTCCTGAGCTGAAGCATGCTCTCTCAGAGGCAGTGTCGCCCCCGTGGGCAATCCTAACTGAATCCTGGAGGCCAGAAAATCCTGCTCTTTTTAAGTAAAAAGCACAGACACGTGCACAGTACATAAGGGTAGCAGTATATATGTGGTATTACTATTTAAATGGGGGAGGGTGTGGCATGATTAGAGGCAAAAAAAAAAGTCTTTAAAGGCTTCTGGGAGTGGGGTTAGGGCGTAATGAAGTGGTTGAGAAATGCGGAGCTGAAGAATTGTTGAGCTGTACCCCAGAGGAAATCCCCAGATGCCACTGTGTTCACTGTGAAGGTCAGACCTCTAGGGAAGTCAGAGTTTCCACTGTGCTTTAAAGGCCTGACCTCAACTGGGCCAGGAAATGAAGCGGTTAGGCCTGCCTTTGCAGTTGGTGCACTTCCTGCCGTCTCCAGCCCCAGCATGCCTGCTGTGCAGCACATCCCCGGCACTCTTGCCTTCTTCCATTTCCCTACCTGGAAATCTGGTTGTAGTTTCAGGAAAGGAATGTGGGTAAAATCTGGCAGCCTAGCTGAGTTACCCACAGCCCACCAGAGCCTCGCTTGTGACCGTGGAAACCAACCACTGGGTCTGTCATGTATAAGCTGGTAATGTCCCTTTACTGTCATCATCATGCAGGGAAAAACCCTGGGGTAAGTGCCAGGTGTGATAAGGTTTTGAAAGTTGATTCCTCGCTGGCTCCCCTGTGTGTCTCCAGTGAGGTTATCTTCTCTTCAGTTGTCCAGAGCATCAGAAAGCCTAGGTGCAAGGTGCTTTGTTAACATTGCGTGATCCAGCCGTGCTCAGGACAGTACCTTGAACTTCACAGTGCCTGTGATAAGAGTTGGTGTTAGGAACAAGGAAAAGAAGATGGTTAGTAGAAGCTTGATGAGTTTTTGTCCTTTGCCTTCTGTTTTTTCAGTCGAAGTTGTGGTTTCGCATAAGAAGGTAACACGCACAGTGTCCTTGTTTACAGTGCCCTTCCCATCTTAGCCCAAGGCTCCCTTGCTTGCCCAGCTTTGTCAGTTGAGCACTGTGAGTTCAGTGGGAGTTTAGAATGCACAGGTGGCGCTGGGGTGGTTAGTGGGTCTTTGAACGAAGGCCACAGAGTACAGGGCAAGGAAGGGAAATCCTGTGACCTCCCGCTGTTCCCAATCAGTGGAGGCAGGATTAGACTAAACAAATGTTACCAAGTTGTGGCTCTGTTCCCCCCAGAGATAAGCAGTAATTGCAGAGACTGGATTTCAAAAGCCCTCAGGGCTTGCTTTCAGTTTATCTACTACAGCTTTATCCCCAATAAAGCAGGTAAGGATTAAGTAGAATTTTAGTAGTCAAAACAATTCTTTCATAGAGAGGTTTTGTCTTTTCCATTACAAATATAAAGAATTGATCATCTGTTAATGTCACTTGGTAATAAACTTCCATGGCAGGAGTCCCAGATTCCAGCTAGAGGAACCATTTGCAGTTGGTGTACAGAGCAGTGATAAGGAACTAGCACCAAACACACAGGTCTGTCTGTGATGCCTGGGTTACTTGCCTGAGAACGTGGCAGACAGATGCCCTTAATATAAAACTTTTCTAAGGAATGAAAAGGATGATTGAGTAAAATATTGAATCTTGTGTTAATAGAAAAGAACTTCAGACTAATGAGAGGAAGAATGGCTAGCGAAGAGGGCTTGGGAACATGGCTCTGCACTGCAGCTCTTGTTCTGGTCTCCAGGATGTATAGAACTCCAGGACCATGTAGTTATACCAGCCTTGTATTCCACGACACTGAGTTCTTTGAATCAGAATGAACTGCTCATCTTTTTAACCCAGTGCCCAATACAGTGGAACCAAAACAAAAACAAAAAACAAAACTGGAGCACTGGCAATTGTCTGTGAATATTGTGGTTCCTAGTAAAATCAACAGGATATGTGCTGACTTCTGTTGGCATGTGTGAGCATGGTATATGCTGGTACACGAGATCACGTTGTTAAAGAGGGGAAGAGAGGACCATGAAACTTTAAAGGTAGGAAGGAATAGTGGCTGAACAGTGATGAGACTGTTGAAAATGTCACCCTCCAAGTTATCTGTAAGCAAGTGAGCATGGGAAGTCTTCTCCCATTAGTCACCCCCGAGGCACACCCCCAGGCTCCCCCTGCTGCCACCTTGCCACAACGTTTTGGGGCTGTTCCTTTTTTCTAGTTCTTCCTAGAGTCAGTTATGAGCCACAGGAGAGAAGGCACCTTCTTATTCATGATCAAGTCGTGTTTTGTTGCTCTCTCTGTTTCCTATGCCTGTTTCTGAATGATTTTTCTTTTAATTCTAAGCATTCTTTTGGAATTGTCAAGAGCGTGCCTTGGGCTCTGGAGATAGGAAGGACCTTACAATGGACCCTTACCAGAGTCAGTGTAAAACTTTCCTTTACGATTTTGGGTTCTATTCTGATGTTTGGTTCAGTTTATGAACGGAGGGAGGGAGAGAAGGAGAGAGAAAGTGTGTGTGTGTGTGTGTGTGTGTGTGTTCACAGTAGAAAATCTCAGGGAGACATTTACCAAACTACTAACTGGTTTCTTTATCTGGCAATTTAATGTTCTTCTTTGTTCTTTTCTCTGTTTTCCACGCTCTCTACAGTGAACATATTCGTAATCAGGAGAAGATGAACAGTCTGTTACTTCCTGGTCGTGTTCCGTACCTGTTCAAGGATTAGCAGAAATAGTTCTTGCCTTATCAGCAGGTACCCCAGGTGTCAGAGGGAGAGCAGAGACTCCCTTTCTGTATCTGAACACCAATGTGGAACCAGGAACAGTCCTTAGGCCTGTGTCCTTGAGGAAGAGCTTTTTTTAAATTATTATTAAAGATTTATTTATTTGAAAGGCAGAGTTACAGAGAGGCAGAGAGAAAGAGAGAGGCAGGTCTTCCATCTGCTGGGTCACTCCCCAAATGGCCGCAATGGCCGGAGCAGGGTCAGTCAGAAGTCAGGAGCCAGGAGCTTCTTCTAGATCTCCCACGTGGGCGCAGGGGCCCAAGGACTTGGGCCGTCTCCCACTGCTTTCCCAGGCCACAGCAGAGAGCTGGATCGGAAGTGAGGCAGCCTGATGGGACGCTGCACTGCAGGCGGTGGCTTTACCTGCTGCGCCTCAGTGCCGGCCCTGGAGAAGCTGCTTTATAACAAACTTAGAAGTTCTGCCCTTTTCCAGCAGTTGCTTTAGTGAAAGAAAATATATTGGTTCTTCTGATTGTTTTGTGATTTCTTTTTTCTTTCTTTCTTTCTTTCTTTCTTTTTTTTTTTTTTTGACAGGCAGAGTTAGACAGTGAGAGAGAGAGAGAAAGGTCTTCCTTCCGTTGGTTCACCCCCAAAATGGCCACAGCGCGCTGGCCTGAAGTCAGGAGCCAGGTGCTTCTCCTGGTCTCCCATGGGGTGCAGGGGCCCAAGCACTTGGGCCATCCTCCAATGCCTTCCTGGGGCACAGCAGAAAGCTGGCCTGGAAGAGGAGCAACCAGGACAGAATCCGGCGCCCCAACCGGGACTAGAACCTGGGATACCAGCGCCGCAGGCGGAGGGTTAGCCTAGTGAGCCACAGTGCCAGCATTTTGTGATTTCAAAAAAACATTTCAGTTTACCAAATAAAAGTGGAATGTAATAGTGTAGGTTTATTTCCCTGATTCTAGGAAAATCATTTCTGATGGATTTTTTTTTTTTTTGAACATTTATTTAGTTGCTGGTGACAGAGAGTTAGAGAGATCTTCCGTCTGCTGGTTCACTCCCCAAATGGCCAGAATGCCCTTGGCTCGGCCAGGCTGAAGCCGGGAGCCTAGAACTCCATCAGGCTCTCTCACATAGGTGGCAGGGGCCCACATACTTGGGCCACCCTCTGTTGCTTTCCCAGGTGCATTAGCAGAGAACTGGATTGGAAGTGGAGCAGCTGGGACTTGAACCGGCACCCATATGAGATGCCAGCTTCATGGGCAGCAGCTGAACCTGCTGTGCTACAACGCTGGCCCCTCTGATGGACTATTTAAAAGAATTTTTTACCCACACAGTATGGTATGATCCATATTAGTAGTTCTTGACTAGGGCCATCTGGCAGTGCTGTGGGCATCTTGTGGGGTGAAGCCAGGCATAAATGTGTAAGATGCACCCTGCACACACATTCACCCTACAGAACTCTGCAGCCTCCAACATCAATAGCTCAGTGACTGGGGAACTCTGCTGTACATGTACCTGAGGAGCAGTGGGGCCTAATCACCTGTCTGCCATGAGTTAGTTATTTAAGAGAGAGGGAGAGGGAGAGAGACAGAGAGAGGAGAAAAGAGGAAGAGAGAACTGTGAAAAATTGAAGATAGGAAGGAATAATATGTGAGTAAAATGATGAGACATTGTTGAAAATGTCCCCTCCAAGTTGTCCAGAAACAAGTGAATGAAGGGAAGTTGCTCAAATTAGTCGTCCTGGAAGTCCCCAGATGTCTGTACTGCCAAGGCTGGGCCCACCTGGAGCTGGGACCTGGGGCTCACTCCAGATCTGACAGGTGGGTGGTAGAGACCCATTCACTTGCGCCTTCGCTGAGTCTGTTTCCGTAGGAAGCTGGAGTCAGGAGCCAGAGCCAGCTACTGAACCTGCTCTGATGTGGGGCTCTGGTGTCTTAATTGCTGGGCTAACCGCTTGCCCCCTGCCGTATGATCAGCACTTCCAGGCGTTACAGGGCTGGTGGGCTGGGATCGGTTAATGAGTGGCATGAAGTGGAGTATTATTGGTTATTTAGTCCTGAGTTCTTCACCTTAGTTCAATGAAAATCACAATCTGAACCAGATCTGTAATGAAGGATTACTAACAAAAGAGAAGTATATATCACTAAAAAACGTCTCTTCGCATTTGAACCAAATTTGTTGTCATATTCAGTATTTGCACCTCAAGACATTGTCTAAGACACTGTGCCTGTCTTACCCTTACATGGTACAGGACCTCTGGGCTTAATGGGAAGACTATGGAATTTAGAGGACCCTAGATTTCCAGTTCTGGTTCCAGTTCTATGACTTTGGACTAGTCACTTAATCTCTGAGTTATAGTTTATTCTTTTTTTATTTGTTTGTTTTAAAGATTTATTTATTTATTTGAGAGTCAGAGTTACACAGAAAAGGAGAGGAGGAGAGGCAGAGAGAGAGAGAGAGAGAGAGAGAGAGAGAGAGAGAGAAAGAGGTCTTCCATCCACTGGTTCACTCCCCAGTTGGCTGCAGCAGCCAGAGCTGTGCTGATCCAAAGCCAGGAGCCAGGAATTTCTTCTGGGTCTCCCACGCAGCTGCAGGGGCCTAAGGACTTGGGCCATTTTATACTGCTTTCCCAGGCCTATTAGCAGGGAGCTGTTGGAAGTGGAGGAGCTGGGACTTGAAGTGGTGCCCATATGGGATGCTGGTATTGAAGGTGGCGGCTTAACCCGCTAACACCACAACACCATCCCCTTCAGTACATATTAAGTGCACATATTAAGCACCCATTCACTATTCTGTAAGCTAAGTATTATTATACCCACTGCACGAATGTAGAAACTGAGGTACAGAGAAAGCATAACACAGTAAGTGGCAGAACTAGGGTTTAAATGCATGCCTTCATCTACCTCCAAATTCATGTGCTTAGCATATTGCCTTGGTGAATAATGGAGAAGTGAAAGAAGAGCCGAAAAATTAAATGGAAAAACAAAAACCCTGCTTTCCCCATGCTAAAATTATCCCTTTCCACCTAGATTTTTAAATCCAGAAATATCTCATGTAATATAAGTCAGAAGTTTATTGTGAAATTCATTTTGTGTTTCTATGATACCAGTGTACCTTGAGATTTATAAATAGATATCCAAAGAATTTCACATATTTCAAGTTTTCTTGGTTGTGTATTAAAAAATAAATTCTCATCTCCAAGGCATAAGACTTTCTCATTGTTGATGTTTGTTCTTGAGGCTATAGTTTTGTTTCTGGAACTTACTGGAATAGTCTAGTCTAATGACCAATGCCATGAGATTTTTTTTTTTCTGTTTTACCTATTATTCCACAGTTGCCAACCTATTAGACTATTGAAACTATACTTATTGTGCCTCCAAGAATGGTTTGCTTTATGTCACGTAAATTTATGTTTCTAATTTCTGCATCCCTGAAGTTCAGGAAAAATCAGTCTTGTAGGTCAGTTCATTTATTCCTTCCATGTCCAGTATTTTGCAGCATCAGTAAAACCATAGATGGTACAGCCAGCTTCAACAACCACCTACTAAAAAAATAAATCTTTATTGAGATGACACTTCCATGTCCTGAACCCCAGAGATCAGAAACCTGGCAAACAAGAAAAGATTTATATAATTCTTTTCTCTGAGAATAGTTGTACAGTGGGTATGTGTGGGCAGCATTTTAATAAAGCATTAAACTAGGCCAAACTTGAGAGTTTTTTTAAAGCCACAATGTAAAAATCATCCAAGTTTTTGAGCAGTGTTAATGTGCAGACTGCTTTGAACAAACACAAATGAATTATTTTTCTAATTGTGTAGATTAATGTTTCTAACTCTCTGAAAACTGTAAGCAGTGGAATACACGAACTGCTTTGTTAGTTGACTAAATTCTCCATTGTACATAAGAAAATACTGAACAAAAAGTCTTTCCAGCTTACTGTAATTAGCCCGAAACTCAATCATAAACTCACAGCCTTCTGACTCTTAAAAGGTTCTGAAATTCAAAGTTCTTATTTTGCTATTATGTAGTTTTAAAAAATACTTAAGTTTGGCTAATTCCAAGTTAATATTGAGAGGCAAAAGAATGCTTTTTTACTTCATAAAGTCACAGACTTCCAGGGCTCTTCATGACCATATGTAACAACCCCCTTGTTGTACAGATCAGAAGGCTGAGGTATAAGGAGACTAATGCATGTGTCTAGGATCATATATGTGAACAGAGGCAGGCCTGGAATCCAAGTTTTCTGACTGCTGCTAGCCTCTCTCTCTTCCCACTCTTCTGAATTTTTGTAATTTTATCCATCCAAATTGGGACAGTGAATATTTTTCAGTTATTTTTACCATAAACTATACAGAGCATAAGATTATTAGCTTTCTCGGGATACACAGCAGACTCATAGAATGGCAGATACCCTAAACAGCACTCTGGCCTCAAAATCAGCCCTTAAGGCATTCAGATCTGGCTAAAAAGCCCATGAGAGTTTCTCAGGCATGGAAAGCCAAGACGCTGTGGCAAAAAATGACCTAAACGAAAGATCTCTGTGAGTGAGATCCCAGTGGAAAGAATGGGCCATCAAAGAAGGAGGTACCTTTCTCTGAAAGGAGGAGAGAACTTCCACTTTGATTATGGCCTTGTCTAAATAAGGTCAGAGTTTGTGAACTCAGTAGGCTTCCATAGCCTTGGCAGCTCATGACAAGAGCCTCGGGTGATTACTGACGACATAAATAAGAGTGTCAATTGTTAAATCAACAATGGGAGTCACTGTGCACTTAC